>NC_057809.1:516601086-516603003 GCF_018294505.1 Triticum aestivum | reverse complement strand
CTCCTCCAACACCTCGAGCAGGACGCCGGTCGTGCTCTCCGGCCATCCCGCCCTCCGCCCCGCGTCTGCCGTGTGCTACCTGCCGCGCACGGCCAGGCTGGTCGCCGCCGAGACGGAGCTGCGGGAGCGCGCCCTCACGGCCACCGTCGCTGGGAACCGCTCAGGCATTGGCCGCGAGGAGGTTACTGGGCTGCTGCGCGAATGATTCGGTCTCGCCGACGACGAGTTCTCCGTCCACAGCCGCGGCCACGACGAGTTCCTCCTCAAGTTCTCCTCGACCGAGGCCCGCACCAGGGTGGCCCTGCGCCCGGTGCGCTCGCCGCGCTTCAGACTCATCATCCACCCATGGAGTCACTCAGCCGGCTGCGAGCCGGTGCAACTGCGTTTTCGGGTGGAGGTCGAGCTCGTCGGCCTCCCCGACCAGGCGTGGCACCGCTCCTCCGTCGAGTCCATGCTCTTCCTGTTTCTCGAGATCGAGCACCTCCTCCCCTCCACCCGTGATGGCAGCGACATGTCCAGGTTCAGGTTCTCGGCATGGACTGCGAACCCCGACGCCATCCCGCGGTCTACCGACCTGCTGCTCCCGGAGCCAGACGCCGTCGACGCCGACGCTGACCCCAACCGCGCCGAGCGCCTTGTCCGACGCACACTCCGCAAGCCAGTGCAGATCCTGGTCACTGCCTCGGAAGATTTCCGTCTGCCGGCGCCTCCGCCAGCACGGCCGCGCTCGCCGGACGGTGCCGATGATGGTGATGTGAACCACCCGTCCCCCCCCGCTCCCTCCATGCTGGCCCCGGCGACACGAGTTCCGGCCGCGCTCCTCTCGGGCGTCACCGCCTGGCACCCGGCAAGCTGGGACCGCCGACCAAGGCCAACGTCGCTGTCGTGGTACGCGTCCTCCGTACCGCGGGTGGCGAGGCATTCTGGGCCCCCACCCATCCACGGCCCCCGTCCCTGCTAGCGGGCCCGCACTTCGCCAACAGATTGCTGCTACCACGACCGGGCCCTTGCCTGTCGGTTGCCAGTCGACCACGGGCGCTCCAGTCAACGGGTTGACGCGGTCCCCGCCACGCGACACCGAAGAGCTGCCTCCCCAGGTCAGCCCTGGGAGGCACGGGCTTGCCACTTGTCAGCCTTCTGCGCCCGGCCAAGCCCCGCTGAGCCCATCACAGGGGCCAGCCTCTGAGCCCGATACCCCACGCTGCCCCGACAGTGCTGCCTCTGGCCATCCTGCCGCCGACAGGCCGGAGATTCCTGAAACCCTCTGCACCAACCCCATCTCAACACCGGCCTGCGGCCCGCAGGCGACGCAGCCCGGACCCACCGCGGCACAGACAAAGCCAGCCCCACCCCCCGCCCGCGTGCTATAGGCTGAGGCCCCCGCGGTGCCGGGCAGTGCTTTGCATGGCCCCGTGACGCAGCAGCCAACCCTGGCGCAGGAAGTGGTTGGCGGGCCCAACACCTGCCAGGCCATAATTATTGCCCCACGTGCCACGGAGGGGATCCCAGCCGTCGACGGCCACGATCGCGAGGTGGGGGCGCTTGGAGCGGTTCGTCTCCTCGCTTCAGTGCCCCAACGCGCCTATTCTCCCACCCCCAACACCGCGCCGCCGACGCAACGCCGTCCCGTTGGATTTCACACCTCGACGCAGCGGACGTATTGCCAAGGCTGATCGCGGGCTCGATTCTGAGATGAAGGCGAAACGAGTGCTTCTACGCCGTCTCGGCCTGCTGCAACAAGACGAGCCAATCTCCGACTCCATACTCGAGAGATACGCACGCATGTTCGATCGCCCCCTGGCCGCCGACACGATCGCCGCGCTTGCGGACTACCACGGCTGGGAAGTGCCGGCGAACCCCTCCGACGCTCTGCATGCTCCACCGGTGCTCACCATCGAGGCCTAGCTTCTGTTGCTA
>NC_057809.1:516595219-516600891 GCF_018294505.1 Triticum aestivum | reverse complement strand
GACATCACCAGTTTACCAATGGAGTACAACCAAAGAGTTTTATTTTGGAATGTGCGGGGCCTCAACTGCCCAGCTAAGCGTAGCGCTGTACGCTCCGTCATCCGGCCAGCCAACCCGTGTATCGTGTGCCTTCAGGAAACAAAGATCGCTGTCGTCTCGTCGTCCCTTGTGCGCGATACGCTGGGCGCCTCGTTTGCCCACTATTTCTTCCTCCCGGCCACGGAGACACGCGGTGGCATCCTCCTCGCATGGCAGAGCGACATCGTCTCCCTCTCCCACCCTACCATTGCCGACCACTTCATTAACGCGTTGGTGACACCACGCGATGGCAGCCCACATTGGTGGGTGACAGGGGTTTACGGGCCACAAGAGGAACCGGACAAGATTTCCTTCCTCGCCGACCTTCATGACACGAGATCTTGCTGCGTCAGGCCTTGGCTAGTCGGGGGCGACTTCAACATGATTGCGAGCGCCGAGGACAAGAACAACGGGAACCTGCACCGGGCTGCCATGCGCCGCTTTAGAAACTTCATCGCCGACGAGGAGCTCTAGGATATCTATCTACATGGCCGACGCTACACCTGGTCGAACGAGCGCGAGGTTCCGACCCTAGAGCACATTGACCGCGTACTCTGCACTGCCGGCTGGGCGACCGATCACCCTAGCTGCATGCTGCGCTGCCTGTCATCCGCGGCATCTGACCACGCGCCGCTCATCATCGACTCCCTTCCGCGCTCCTGCAAGCCAAGGCGATTCCATTTCGAACGGTTCTGGCCCTCGCTCCCGGGCTACCACGAGGTGGTCGTGCAAGCGTGGAACTCTACGCCCCATGAGCCAGACCCGTTCCGTCGCATCTTCGCGAGGCTTCGGGCCACTGCCAAGAGTCTGCAATGATGGAGCTCCAAGACGGTGGGGAACGTCTCGCTGCAGTTGTCCATTGCCCGTGAGCTGATTGCGCGCTTCGACGCGGCGCAAGATGGGAGAGCGCTCTCTCCATCCGAGGCCTGGCTCCGGCGCCGGCTCAAAGCCGCCTACCTAGGGCTGGCTTCCCTGGAGCGATCCCTGGCGTGGCAGCGTACGAGACTAAGCTTCCTCAACGCGGGCGACTCTGGCCCCGCCTTCTTCCGGCTCCATGCCGCCCAACGTGCCCGCAAGAACCACATCTTTCAGCTTCATGACGGTGACGGCCACCTCCATGGCCATGCGGCGATCGCTCATGCAGCATTTGACCACTTCACGGCGATCCTCGGCACCGGCGTCGAGCGTACTTCATCCATCGACCTGGACGCCCTAGACCCGCGCTCCTTCGAGCTGCTGGACCTCGAGCTCCCCTTCATCGAGGATGAGATATGGGAGGCCGTTCGGCGGCTCCCAAAGGGACGGGCGCCCGGCCCGGATGGCTTCACGTCGGAGTTCCTCTGTGCCTCTTGGGCAACCATCAAAGATGACTTCGTGGCGGCTTTCGACAAGTTATACCACCTCAATGGCCATGGGTTCCAGCGGCTAAACGAGGCACAACTCATCCTCCTACCCAAGAAGCAAGATGCCGCATCCCTCTCGGACTATCGGCCGATTAGTCTGATTCACATCGTTGCCAAGCTCTTCGCTAAGGTGCTCTCGCTCCGCCTCACGCCACGCCTCAATGACATGATCTCCGCCAACCAAAGCGCCTTCATCGCCGGCCGATGTATACACGACAACTTCCTGCTCGTGCAGCAAACAGCGAGGCAGCTCCACAACCTGAAGAACCCGCGAGTCATGCTCAAGCTTGATATCGCACGTGCCTTCGACTCCGTGTCCTGGGCTTTCCTGCTGGAGACTTTACGCCACCTCGGATTTGATCGCCGATGGTGCGAGTGGATATGCATTCTTCTGGGTACGGCCAGCACACGTGTCCTCACCAACGGCGTCCCCGGTCCACCCATCCAGCACCGTTGCGGACTGCGGCAGGGGGATCCCGTGTCCCCCATGCTCTTCCTCACGGTCATCGACACCCTCAACAACCTCGTATGCCGTGCGGCCAGCGAGGGGGTGCTGCAACGCCTGACTGCGCGCCACATGTCGTCAAGCGTCTCCATCTACGCCGATGACGTCATTGTCTTCTGCCGACCGGACGGGCACGATCTTGCTGCCGTCCGCGAGATGCTACGGGTATTTGGGGCGGCTTCGGGATTGCACACCAACTATGCCAAATGTGCGGCCTCCCCCATCCAGTGCACGGACGCGGACCGGGCCATGATCACCACGAACCTCGCCTGCCCGCTGCAAGACTTCCCCACCACCTATCTCGGGCTGCCGCTATTGGTCCGTAAAGTCAGCTCCACCGCTCTACAGCCCATCATCGACAAGCTGGAGCGCCGACTCTCGCCGTGGTGGGCATCCCTCATGTCGAGGGGCGACCGGCTCGCCCTGTGCCGTCATGTTCTCTCGGCCATGCCAACACACATCATGATTGCGATGGCCGTCAACCCGCCCATCCTCAAGCGCATCAACCGCCTGATACGCAACTTCCTCTGGTACGGCCGGAAGGACGCGAGCGATGGCCACTGCAAGGTCAACTGGTGTCGGGTATGTAGACCCATCTCCCTCGGCGGCCTCGGGATCCCAGACCTCCAGCGCGCCGGCATCTCGCTGCGCGCCCGGTGGCTGTGGCAGCAAAGATCCGACGCCTCGCGGCCGTGGCAGCACCTGCACATCCCCCACTGCCCGGAGGTCCGGGCCATCTTCAGGGCTTCAACCTCTTGGTGCGTTGGCAGTGGCGAGTCATGTCTATTCTGGGAAGACCACTGGTTGGACGGGAAAAGCATCTCCGAGATTGCGCCGTTGGTTTACTGTAGGGTGGCAAAACGCCGGCGCAAGTCACGCACGGTTCGAGAGGGCCTGTTCAACCAGGCGTGGATCGGCGACATTCAAGGCGCCATGGGCGCGGCCATGACCGTCCAGTATGTCACGCTCTGGCGGCGCCTCAGGCACTTCAACCTGACTGACGAGGAGGACCGACTGTCGTGGCGATGGACTGAATCAGGGATCTACTTTGCCCGCTCCTGCTATCAGGCTCTTTTCGCCGGCTCCATCACCGACCCGCATTGGCGTATCACGTGGAGACCATGGGCTCCGCTTCGCATCAAATTCTTCGTATGGCTTGCTCTTCTGGGTAGGTGCTGGACTGCCGATCGCCTGGCACGGCATGGCCTTCCCCACGAGCCTTGCTGCCTACTATGCGATCAAGAACCGGAAACCATGCAACATATCCTGACGGGCTGCTCCTTCTCCCGCCAAACCTGGCATGAGGTGCTCTCGTGGTGCCGTTTCACCACCGCGATCCCTGCACCAGACGACGAGTTCGCCAGCTGGCTATCCACGGCCATCTCCAACACCTCGGCTACTCTTCGCCGCGGTCTCGCCTCCATTGGCGTCCTTACCGCTTGGCACTTCTGGAAACACCGGAACGGGTGCCTATTCGACGGCGACCAGCCTGCTGTGGGACGCGTAGTGCACATGATCCAGGAGGAGGCGCGGCTATGGGCGCGCGCCGGTGCCAAGGGCATGGCCCTCATCCTGCCAGAGACGTAGGCTCTGTCTGATCGGGCAGCACACCCCGTCGTCTGTGTGCTAAGGCTATCGATGCTGGCCATCCTTGCGCACGAGCTAACTAGCCCACCATTCATCTTGTAAGACCCACATGTATCGCTACTCTACCTATCAATGCAATGATACGCAAAGCTTTTGCGTATTCGCGAAAAAATCTGCTCTCAAAATTCAGTTTAGTTCTGCTCCCGGTTAAGTTCAAATTGATAATCTAATTGATCTCCTTTGCCACCTGCACTACAGAAGAATGATTCATAATTCACTGATATATATGCTCACAGAATGGACAGAATCAGTTATATGCTCTTTCTGTTGGTAGAAAAGAGAGAGAGAGAGAGAGAGAGAGAGAGAGAGAGAGAGAGAGAGAGAGAGAGAGTTTAAATACTCCATCCCACATCACAAATGGACAGAATCAATTATATTTATATGCACTTTCTGTTAGTGGAGTAGAAAAGAGAGAGAGGGTTTAAATACTCCATCCCATATCACAAATGGCTAGAATCAATTATATCTATATGCTCTTTCTGCTAGTAGAAAAGAGAGAACAAATTTAAATACAGGGGGGCAGCCCCTAGCACCTCGGTACAGAGCTGAAGAAAATCAGCTATAGCGCCCATCAGTGATCTGCTCTTAAATTAAGAACGTTAGTTAATATACAATCTCAGTTCAATCTGAGTTATAGATTCCTCGCAAGACACAAATTCAGTTTGTTCATCTGAAACTTCACTTCAGGCTCCTTGTTGCTCGGCTACTGCCTGCTTTTTCCAGCATCACACGGCAGACCACATTTTTTTTTGAAACGAGCACGGCAGACCACATTGCACTCTAGGCTATGTGTTGGTCACCTTTCATCCGCGGCTGCTCGCGCTCAGCACTGCGGCTTACTTGGCACGTCATGCAGCAGCCACGAGCTCGACGACGTGGTGCCGCCACGCGACGGTGGCGGCCGTGGCATTGTCAGCCGCTCTTCCCTCTTGCGGTGATATGCGGCAATGGCAGCAGCGGTCACCATCTCATCCGCAATGGAGCTACGGTTACGCAAGGTAATGGTGATGACGAGAGAAGGGCAACGTCGAGCGATCGACGACGGCGAGTAAAGGATCGATGTCTTCTTTCTGAGCTGGGCCTCATCTTTTGTAACTGACCATATACTCCTACTTCACTGGATGAAGAACAGAGCAGGACGTAGGGTGTTACATCTGCACGGTAGCCTGAATCTATGCAAATAATGTGTCTCTGACATGAAGTAATCTAAAGTGTTTTAGCCCTTGGTCCAACAACTATCGGATGTCCCCGGAGATACCTTCGTCGAACAAGCAGAAGGGGTCCCTCTGATATCGACAAGTTCAGCATCGACAACCATCCCCCAACAGGCTAACATCCATCCGGTCTAGTCCACAATGACTTTGGCGCCGCGGCTCCCGGGACGGCTCAAAGTCAGACTCCGTCTACACTCCCTCCTAACTCTCCACTAGTCATAAACCCATCATCACCCGTAGCTCGTCGAGTCACTGACCGCGACACACACACAAAAATCCAACGAACCGCGTCGAGCGTCAACACGCCTCTGGTTAGCCCGTTATTATTCCCCGACGAAACCGTGCTCCATCCACCAACGAAAGAACCTACGTCATCCTGCCATGTATATTCGTCTACCTTCTCCTTTTCGTGTACGTACATGTACTCTACATGCGGTATACATACCAAGTACGTATGTATGTTTGTACTCCTGCTAGTGATAGGTTTTGTAAGAAGTGGTCAAAGAATGGATCAGTGGATCAGCACGCGCTGGGCATGAACCCGACGGTGCCGCCGTCGAAGCGCACCGCGAAGGAGCGCTGCTGCACGTTGCCGAGGATGGCGGCGTCGCCGTCGCCGCCGTTGGGCGCGAACGCGAGGCACCCGCTCGACAGGATCCCGGGGGCCTCCAGGGCCAGCGTCGCGCCGCCGCTGAACGTCAGCGCCACCGTCGGCAGCGTCACCACGCCGTACCGGCTGAAGTCGTAGCAGGTGTCCAGGATCCCGTTGGCGGGGGCGGGCGGGTACCCGTAGGGCGCGATGGCGCCGCGGAACGCCGACCGCAG
>NC_057809.1:516570284-516594013 GCF_018294505.1 Triticum aestivum | reverse complement strand
GGGATCACTGGAACCGGAAAAGATCCGAGCCAACAAACGAATCAACAACAACTCTCCCGAAAGCTACTAACCAGCTCTCTCAAAAGTCAAGAAAAGCAAGCGCAGCGGCGCTACCTGGGCCGGGTTCGTCGCAGGTCGCGCTCGACGCGGCGAAGCTGGCGGTGGAGACGGTGACGTAGCCCGCCGCCCCAGCGGCGCCGGCGGCAACATGGCGCGGCAGGAAGCAGAGGAGGAACGACGACAAGAGGAGGGCGCGGCGGGCCGGGGAGGCGAGAGGGGAGGAGGCCATGGCGCGCGCGTCGGCTCGGCTGGGGCCGGACGACGGGGACAAAACGCGGCGCCTAAATAAGTCAGGCGTGAAAGATATGAAGCGTTCCTACTCCATCGAGGGAGCCGCGTGGTAGTTTATATTAATGTGTGGCCGAAGCCTGACTTGACGTACAAGGTTATGACAGAAAGAGTTTGGATAGAATACAAGAGAAGGAAGGAGGTTGAGATTACAACTCTATATTCTAACACCCTCCCTTAATCTCAACTAACCTAAGTTAAGATTACTCTTGAATTCTTCAAATGGTCTTGCTGGTAGTGCTTTTGTAAAACCGTCAGCCACTTGATCCTTAGAAGGAATAAATCGAATCTCAAGTTTCCTTGCCGCAACCCTTTCTCGTACAAAGTGAAAATCAATTTCTATGTACTTTGTCCTGGCATGGAACACTGGATTTGCAGACAGATATGTTGCTCCCAAATTATCACACCATAAGCATGAGATACGATTCTTCTTGATTCTCAATTCCTCAAGAAGTGATTCAACCCAAATGATCTCAGCAGTTGCATTAGCCAAAGACTTGTATTCAGCTTCTGTACTTGAGCGTGACACAGTAGCTTGCTTTCTAGCACTCCAGGAGATAAGATTAGATCCAAAGAACACTGCAAAACCTCCAGTTGATCTTCTGTCATCACTACATCCTGCCCAGTCAGCATCAGAGAATGCACTCACAAGAGAAGAATTAGACCGTTTGAAATGAAGTCCTATTCCCATAGTATGTTTCACATATCTCACAATCCTCTTGACAGCTGACCAATGTGCAGAAGTAGGTGCATGAAGATATTGACAAACCTTGTTGACAGCAAATGAGATATCTGGACGTGTGAGAGTTAAATATTGTAGTGCTCCCACAGTACTCCTATACCTTGTATTCTCCTCCTCTTGAAGTGGCTCACCCTCATATGCTGAGAGACTTTCTGAGGAGGATAAAGGTGTAGGCATTGGCTTGCAATTTTTCATCCCCATGCGAGACAGAAGCTCAAGAATATATTTTTCCTGATGTAACACAATACCATCTTGAGTTTTCTTGACTTCAATACCCAAGAAGAAATGCAAATCACCTAGGTCCTTCAAGGCAAACTCTGAGCTCAAATCATGCAAAAGAGCATTAGTAGCATTTTGTGAAGAACTTGCAACTATGATATCATCAACATATATAAGCACAAAAATGACTACTCCTGCCTTGTTATAAATAAACAAGGATGTGTCAGCCTTGGAAGCAACAAAGCCAAGATATTTTAACTGTGAGCTCAATCTGGAATACCATGCTCTGGGTGCTTGCTTTAGACCATAGAGTGCTTTATCAAGCTTGCAGACATACTGTGGCAATTTCTTACTCTCATACCCAGGTGGTTGTCTCATAAACACTTCCTCTTCCAGAACACCGTGCAGAAACGCATTCTGTACATCTAGCTGCCTTAAACTCCATCCTCTGGATACAACAATGGCTAACACAAGTCTGATAGTTGCAGCTTTCACAACGGGACTAAAGGTGTCCTCATAGTCAATGCCATAACGTTGCTTAAAGCCCTTTGCAACTAGACGTGCCTTATATCTGTCAATGGAGCCATCTGCCTTCTTCTTAATTCTATACACCCATTTGCAATCAATAATATTTTTACCTCTCTGATTTGGTACAAGATGCCAAGTCTTATTCCTCATGAGCGCAGAATACTCCTCATCCATTGCCTTTTTCCATTTAGGATCATCAAGTGCATTCTTCAACGATGTTGGTTCTCCTGAAATACACAACATTCCATATGGTATAGTTCCATCTTTCCTAATTTTAGGATTCCGTATACCTTTCTGTAGCCGGGTCATAACACGTGAAGAAACCTCTCGCTGCACCGCTGGTATACTTGCCACGGAAGATCCAGGAGAATCTGCTGATGCAGTGGACTGATTTGTCGTCATATGCGCAGGGGATCCTGTGGCTTCTGGTGTGGCTGCCCCTTCTGCAGGCACTGGCGCAGAGGATCCGCCACCCGACCGCGACTGGAGGCGCACGTGGTGCGGGGAGGATCTGGTCCCGCCGCTAGTCCCGCCTGACGCTGGCGCGCGGGGCGAGGGGGATTCGGCCCCGCTGCTGGTCCCGCCTGAAGCTGACGCGGCAGCACGGGAGTGGCCCGCCCTGGATCCAGGATTGGAGCCATCAGGGGCTTGATCCGAGGCGGATGCGGTCGCGTGATCCGAGATCTGCGCGCGTGCAGGGGTGGCAGGCACCGCCAGATCTTCTTCGTCATCTGTGCCAGCTTCGTCTCCTTCCTCAGCATGAAATATAGGATCAAAACCAGCCATATTTTCGAGATCTTGGTCATTTTGAGCACCGTTTTCTCCAGGGACCTGCACAGGCATAAGAGAAAGACCAGTACCAGCAGGAATATCATCACATTGGTTAGTACAATTGTTGTTGCCCCCATGATCAAAAGACCGAAGATGTGAAGGAAGAAGAAGAATTTCTTTGCGGAGAAGTGCACCAGCATTAGGATGAAGGGATGCAAAGGGAAACACGGACTCATCAAATACAACATCTCTGGATATATACACCCGACCAGTAGGAACATCAAGGCACTTGACCCCTTTATGCATGGGGCTATAGCCTAAAAAGACACACCGTTTTGAGCGGAAAGCGAGTTTGCGTGTGTTGTAAGGCCTAAGATTGGGCCAACAGGCACAACCAAAAATACGAAGAGATGTATAGTTGGGTGTGACACCAAGAAGTCGTGTAATGGGTGTTTCAAATTTGATAACTTTACTTGGAAGCAAGTTGATGAGATATGTAGCAGTTAAGAATGCTTCATCCCAAAATTTAAGCGGCATGGAAGCATTTGCTAACAAGGCAAGCCCCATATCAACTATGTGACGGTGCTTTCTTTCAGCGGATCTATTTTGTTGGTGAGCATGAGGACAAGATACATGGTGTGATATGCCAAGCTTTTGAAAGAAAGAATTTAGTTTTTCATACTCACCACCCCAGTCACTTTGCATAGCAATGATTTTAGAGTTCAGTTTGCGTTCAACAAGATTTTGGAAATTGAGGAAAACTTGGAATACATCAGATCATTTTTTCAACAGATAAATCCAAGTAAATTTACTACAGTCATCAATAAAACTTACATAATAGGAAAATCTACCAACTGAAATAGGAGTTGGCCCCCATACATCTGAAAATATAAGTTGTAAAGGGGCAGTAGACACACTAGTAGAAATTGGGTAAGGTAATTGATGACTTTTTGCTTGTTGACACGGATCACAAACTGACTCACTACTAGGCTCATAAGAGAGTTTATTTTTGCTAAGAACATATCTAACTATGACTGAAGATGGATGACCTAAACGACTATGCCACCTTGATGTAGATAGCTTGGTGACAATATTTGCTTGTTTATTGGACCATGAAGATGATGATGATGATAATGATATGAGTGCGTAGAGTCCTCCCACGCACCGTCCTCTAAGAATGACTCTCCTTGTTTTCAAGTCCTTAACCAAGAAAAAATAAGGATAGAATTCAATAAGAACATTGTTATCAAGAGTGAATCGATGAACGGAAACAAGATTTTTAGAGGTTTGAGGAACATGCAAGACATTGGTCAAGTGTAAATTTTTCACGGGGGTTTTAACAATTGAACTACCAATGTGTGTGATATCCATACCAGAACCGCTTGCCGTGCGAATTTGGTCGCCTCCATTGTACTTCTCCCGCATCGTCAACTTGTCAAGTTCACCTGTGATGTGGTTTGTTGCTGCACTGTCAGCGTACCAGTTGGTGTCCACGCCATAGGAGACTGCATGCACCTGCTTTTCTTCCTGGTCGTTTTCTTCATAACGCCATCAGCAAACTCGTGCACCTCCTGGATGGTGTCTGTAGCATATCTGACATTCTGAATAGTCATGCTGTTGCTCACGAGCCTGCTGTTGCTGTTGTTGTCGAGGACGACCTCTGAATTCGCCGCCTCCATTGGAGGAAGACGACTGTCGGTCACCGCGGTCACCACGATCACCACGGCCACGGCCTCTTCCTCCACGCCCGCGAGATCTGCCACGGGACTGGCCACGGCCTCTGTAGACCGCATTAGCGGATGAATAGAACCCGCCTGAAGATGAGTCGCCTAGCATCTCCATCCTTTGATCAAAGGCAGCAATCTGGGCAAAAAGATCGTCGGCTGTGATGATGTTTTTGACAGCGCCGATCGCCGCCACCACGGGGTCGTAGTCGCGGTCCAGTCCGGCCAGAATATAGTCCACCATCTCCGGATCAGATACGGGACGACCTGCAGCAGCTAGTTCATCCCCAAGACTTTTCATCTTCGCCATATACGCCGAGCTTGACATCGAGCCCTTCTTGATATTGGTGATGGCGATTCTCAGATTAGTAATCCGAGACTGAGATTGTGAGGCGAAGAGATTTGTCACCGTCGTCCAGAGCTCAAAGGTGGAATCTTTCCCAACAACTTGTGCAAGAATTTCTGGAGACATGGAATTGAGAAGGTATGATAGAACCTGCTGATCTTTGGCGATCCAGGGTCCGTATAGGGGATTCGGCTCTAGGGCCGTGGTCTTGTCTGCCTTCGTGATCTCCACCATCTTGGGTGGAGCGGCATCGGTGTTGTCCAGGAGCCCCGTCACCTGCGCGTCTCGCAGGGCTGGGAGGACCTGCGTCTTCCAGAGGATGAAATTACCTCTTGCGAGCTTCTCAGACGGCGGCGATCCAAGGTTGAGGGAGACGCCGGCGGAGGAAGCCATGGAGACGATGATGTGTGGTTTCTAGGGTTTTGGATTGTGGCTAGATGTATGAGAAGATGTGGCTCTGATTATCATGAAAGATATGAAGCGTTCCTACTCCATCGAGGGAGCCGCGTGGTAGTTTATATTGATGCGTGGCCGAAGCCTGACTTGATGTACAAGGTTATGATAGAAAGAGTTTGGGTAGAATACAAGAGAAGGAAGGAGGTTGAGATTACAACTCTATATTCCAAGGCGGACTGGTTGGGGGCGCGCCCGATTCCTTGCACCCATCACGCGGTGGAATTCTGCCGTCCTACGGCCGGGTGCGTGCGTGATCGTGCCGTGCCCGCTCTTTTCCACTCCCCACGAAGCATGCAGAGCTTCTGAAGGCGACGTCACGTAGCAGAGTCGGGGCGACTCGTCTTCCTCTTCCGGTACGATCCCAACGACGACGGACGGTGGTTGGCTGCTGCGTGCGCGTCCGGTACGCACGCACGTATCATCGCGCACTAGGCGTCGCGTGGACCTTGGAGCCGTGTGTTTCTGTACGTGCTGTCTACCGAATCGTGGCAGCAGGTCCAGCAAGATGTCAACTCGTGGACTAACCTGAGGAGATGACTGATGACATGTCCTCTTTCACTCTCGAGCGGGTGAGATGGCGAGCTCGCGGCCTACTGATCATGATCAGATTCGTTTTGCGTGAGGTGAGGCCTCTGTCGAAAAGAAGACGCAAAGCTGAGGGGTACAACGTAACGTAACTTTGGGGGGCCTTTGTTCCCTGACGGAGACCTGTATCTGTACCCACCACCATCTTATTCTTGCGGGTCCGCGGATCAGAATTCAGAAAACCCGGGGCCGCGAGCGTCACAAGGCCGATGCGCCCGGTGCCGGCGAAGGCGTAATTCGCTTTGCCTCTCCTCGTCTCCGCCTTCTGTGTTCGGATACGAAGACACGGCTTGCTTCGCCTTCCCTTCGCCGCAAGCGCCTCGCCCCTGCGCTGAAAACATGCCGTGGCGTTGCGTTACAGCATGGCTGCATGCAGTGGTGGTACATGGCCAAACACCCAACGGCCGGGGTACGTGGCTAAGATTGATTTGGCTACATGTTTATTTCAAAAAAAAAAAAACGTTCCACTTAGCTAGGTCTATAGGTGGTGGAGATAGCACCCAGGGTTTGTGCGAGCTGCTGGGTCACTGAAAGCCGCGGGAGTCCAATCGTATGCTCAATGATCAATACGATAAAACGGTTTCTAATATAGCTGCCAAACTTGTGTTCCTAGTAAGGAGCACCGCAATCTTTTCTACGGGATTGGACGGTTTTTCCCAGGGTCCAATTCGTTCTGCTGTCAGTAGGCTATCGCAAATCATTTACTTGCTGTGTCTCAAATTATAAGATGTTTTAACTTTTTTCTAACCGAATGGATATAAAGGTGTTTTAGTGTGGTTTTCACTCATTTCAGTTTGTATGTAGTCTGTATTTGAATGTCCAAAACATATTATAATTCGGAACGGAAGAAGTGACTTCTGCAGTCACACTTTACCTATGTTAGGCATCCTACTGGTCGCTGATTTTCAATTTCGTTAGCATATTTTGTTATGCCATCATGATGTGAGGTTTGAAAAAAAAATATCTTGAAAGCGCTAGCTTTGCTAGGACTCTGGGTTCATTTGCAAATCTAGGAGCACTTGTACTTTCTCTCTTTTTTTTTAAATGGAGACATAAGATTTGCCTTATTTATTAATTTAGAAGAGAATAGTGTTTGTGTTTATTTTTTGTCGTTGGCGGTAACCCAATGTCTTGCCTCGAGCTTTATGGTGTTGAGCAAGATTGAAGGTGGAGCACTCTTGTGGCGGAAAACCCAGGAGTTCCTCTCATTTCAAAGGGTCCACTAATGAGCATGGCAACTGATGTCATAGTTTTTTTTATTGGACACACACAGACACACTTGGCAGAGAGTTTAATTTATCAATCCTTCATGGGATATTATAAGTGCCAATAGATGATGTCCAAATGCCCAAGATGAAGCCAATCATTCACCTAATTTCAAAGCCTAAGGGGTGAAGCGGCAGTTGAAAAAAGGCGCATCCTGGACTCCTGTTCTCTTTTGCAAAGAGAACAAAGTCCATAATTTGGCCAACTTATCGGCGGTCCAAATCTGGTTTTGGATGGGTAACCACGCCAAGAACTTTACTTTAGGTTGAGCCCAAGCCTTCCAAACCGTGTGCATCATACCGGAGTAGATTGTGCCCAAGAATTGCGCAGAGTACGCGGAAGCCGGCGTGCATTGGCCATTAGCCGTGTGCTTCCAGTTGTCATCTTGGCATTTTCTTTAAGGTGGAAATCACCAATAAGCGCCCAAAGAGCAATGAATTGAGGGAAGTGGGCCATGGAGAGCATGCTAGCCATATTTATTTTGGAGACCTAAGCGTTCTCATGAAGTGCCTCCGCGCCTTTCAATTTTTATGTGAAGACGCCTCAAATACGAGGGGGGAAATTTCCTTGGGCTTATGGTCATGGACCCAAGATGCATCCCAAAAGACGGTGTTTGCTTCATTATCGACGGTGATAATTGTGGAAGCGTAGAAAATATCAAGATCCACTCATCACAAAGATTTCCCATTATGACCCATGACTGGGTTGGCTCTTTCTATTCATACCTAGGCCATCACAATCTTAGGAGCACTTGTATTGGTCTCCTGCAAAGCTAACCATTGGATGTCGCATTGATGATATTCTTTGCTAGGGCGTATTTTACTTTTGCTTGTGGGTGCAAGCGCGATACATGTTAGTCATCTACTCCCTTGTGTCGGGTTTATAAGTCGGACACCGATTTTTAGATCTTCGGTTTTTTGACAAAGGAAAATTTTATTGACTTATAATGAGATATTGAGGACATACAAGCACAGCGAACACACTTAGGATACCCAGCCAACACCAACGCACCCATACAACGGATCACATAGACAAAGAGCAATGCCATACAAGACTGAAGTTATGCCTAGGCAGAAAACTCCTGAAGTGATCGACGAAATGCACCAACGACCACCATGGCCCCAACCATATCATGACAACACAACTCTACGAGCCATGCGGCAGCGGGTGACAGATTTGTATCTGACAACACCACCACACGCCTTCTCTTACTTCACGGTCCTCGCCTGTGGCAGCCACTGGTTGGCCAACATACCGAGGAGGAGGAATCTTTTGTATGGTAGGACAATGCCTTCGTCAGCAATTCCCGGCGCCACGGCCGCACACATATCGCCTTGTGTCATCGTGTGTAAACGATGTGGGATCCCGTCGCGCAACAGACACCACACAGCTAGAGGAAGCCTTCCCGCGATCGCGGATCTGGGGCACACGGGGGCTAGCATCGCCACATGACGACGGGGAAGCACAAGGTGATGGATCCTAGGCACATGACGTAGACCGGTGACGGAGGGTTGAGGAAGCCATAAGATTGGGGGAGGAGACGGGACTAAAAAGGAAGGTGGATCGTCTCCCGCCTCCAGGCAGGCAGGATGGCGGCGATGGATACTTTTTGGGTGACAGTAGCGGGGGCTTCCAAGGCAAATTTGTATTTTGGTCCGGGTCTAATTTTTAGGTCTTTAATTTGACTAGTGAAACATATATGTGCAGCGTTGTCAAGATCAGAATTCATAAACCCGGGTAGCGGTTGTGACTTACTAATTGTTTTTTTAGGAAAAATGACTTACTAATTATTGTTCCTTGTGCCAGCAAAGATGTAATTTAGTTTTGGTCGTAGTCTCTGTCTTCTTATTCAGATACTATTAAAGAGGATCTGAAACCCCTTTGAGAAGGCTTTTTTTAGTTAGACAGAAGAGCTTCTTTAGATTGTGCACATACTTGCACTGGAGGTTATTACTCCCTCTTTTCATACATGCACAATACCAAATATATAAAATGTGAAACTAAATCTTATGATGAATCTAATGATATACATTCTAGATGTAAATGTTTTTCTTCACAAACTTAGTCAAGGTTTTGGGGGTTGACTTTTTTCAAAAAACCTATATGCATTACATTATAAAACAGAGGGAGTAACTTGCAGCGGAGATATCATTCAGTTTCCTGCTACCAGACCAGTGGGTCAATGAAAGCCATAGTTATTGGTCCAGTTGTACGCTGAGAGTGTTGTTATACCAACTGTCAGCTTACAAGTGTACCAAAAATCTCACACAAGGGCTAGAAGAACCAATATACTCCATATTTTCACGGATCAAATTCATTCATCCTGCCACTACGCTACCGGACACACATTATGGAACGGAGGAAGTAGTATTTACATATTTATTCGGAGATATTCGATGGAACATGTGCCTTACAATTAATTATTTTTCATTGCTCAGATAAACCTCCCAAAACATACACTTCCACGCAACTCCTGACCAGCAGGAACCCTACAGCCTAGAGACCATCCACAAGAAAATAAGATACGTAGAAAAATAAATAAATTATCACAGCTGGCAAGCCAAAGAGGCCAAAAAAACTGACAGTCGTCTCATCCGATCGTAGCATCGGACACGTCATCAATGCATGCAGAGCAGTAGCGTGTCACAACCCTCTGAACATCAGCGGCCTCGTGCTCCCGAACGCCATCTCCCTGCGGCCCATCTCCATCCCGCAATGCTTCGGGCCGCCGGATGCCGGCACACCGCGGCGCGGGCGAGCTTCGGCCGCTGCAGTGCTGCTCGCCACAGCTTCCCATGGCGACCCCGACGGCGCGGCCGCGGCCACGGCCACGGCCGCCGCTCGCTTGTACTTGCCGGACCACTTGGCCTGCACGTACCGCGCGCGCCTCCATGGCGGCACGTGCATGCCCGCGCCCCGGATGGACTCCGCTGCCGCCGCGCACATTGCCGCGGCCACCTCCTTGAACGTCTCCGGCCTCGCCACGAGCACCGTGGGCAGGGCGAGGAGGAGCTCCTGGTACTCGGCGCTGGGCCTCGCCGTCTCGAACTCGATGGCGAGGTTGACCTCGACGATGTACCGCGACGTCGACGCGCCGGCTGCGATCACCACGTCCACGTACTCGTGGCTGCCCGCCGGCACGCTGCTTCCTCTTTCCCACGACGATCTGCAGACACCTGCGTCGACAACAAAAATGTCAATTTGTGTTGCTTAACACTCTTCTATTCGAGAGGAATCTGGAACGCACTCTGAAATTAACCGGAGAAGTATCTCAAAGCAAGGGGGCACTCACCGGCATCGAACCCTCTCGCACGGAGCCGGGCGGCGACGAGCTTCCTGACCGCTTCACCGCCAGCGACGTTCGGCCCCGCACCCACGACGGCGCGCTCCGCCTCGGCGCGGATACGCGCCGCTGCCGCGTCGGCCGTCGCATCTGCCAGCGCCGCCTGCAGCGCGTCGACCCACGTGGCACTAGCGGGCCGCGGCGCCACGGCTTCCTTGGCGACGGCGTCTTCGCCGTACCCGTTGTAGAACTCGTGCACCAGCTCCACCAGGCCGTCGTCGTCGTCGACGTCCTCCTGCCCGGAGGCGGACGACGGCGTGGTGCCGCCGAAGAACGGGCCGCGCAGCCTCGCCCTCGCCGCCTCATCCAGCGCCGCCGTGGCCTTCTTGTACGATGTTGGCGAGGACCCCATGATCGGCGGCTCCGGCGGTTGCTGCGACGTCGGAATAAGCATGGAGATCGGGCTCGCCGCCGCTGGTGCGTTCGCCACCAGTTTTCCAAAGCAGTTGCAGGTTTTTGGAGTAGCGTGTATCCTGCACGGGGGCGGGCCGTTTCTATATATGTTTCGGGTAGGTGCGTCTAAGTTCGTTGTGCGCGGTTTGCACGTCCAGGTTCAGTGAATCTGGCGCGCATGGTAGCCGTGCTTGCGTTGGGCATTCTCTGGGTCGCCGCATCGGGTTTGCTTACCACTTATGGAAGCTTCAGTGAAAAGCACCCGAAAAAAAAAGCTTCAGTGAAAAGGATACTAGTGGAGTAGTAGCTTAGTCCATTGGTGCGTCCAGATACATTACATGCTACTGCGTGTTTTTAGCAGGGTGATGAACTGGAGTGATATTCAGGATATACTCCCTCTATCATAAATTACTTGTCGTAAAAATAGATGCATCTCGAACTAAAATATGTCTAGGTACATTCTCCCTCCGTTCCTAAATGTAAGTCTTTTTAAAGATTCCACTACAAACTACATACGGATGTATATATACATATTTTAGAATGTAGATTTACTTATTTTGCTCCGTATGTAGTTTATAATGAAATCTCTAAAAAGACTTATATTTAGAACAGAGGGAGTACATTTTTGTGACAAATAAATTCGGGACGGAGGGGCTTCTGCGGAAAGCCTGAAAACAATGTAAATTCTCCAAAATATGACCTGATTCCGGAGTTCCTGGTACCTGGGATGCAAAGTAGTACCAACATATCCTTGTTCAGATGGTCTCTTTCCCAGCTCGAAATGTGCTTGGTACTACGTTTAGATTCATGCTAGCTGGTCCAGAGGCGGCCTTGAGCTTCGCTCACGGCGTGTCGCCAGTGAGTGCACAAGGAAAACAACGTCAAATTTCCAAAGGACTGGTGTGCAATTTCTAATTTCTGTAAGGATTGTCTAATTAGGGTTGATCGACTTTAACATATGGCCTTTGCCTTATCCGGAAAAAGAAGTTGCAAAACTGAAGATCCTGATGATATATCAAATTAAATACTCCATCAAGTTGCACAATGAACGGTTGCGTCCTGGCCCCGCAACTCTTTGGACCCTGAAATTAAAGGGTAACCCAACAGCTTTTGGTGAAGGCAAAGGGGCAGTGACCGCGATGGGTAGATACGGGGGTCATGGTGCACAGGGCTGTGGAATCCGCGTATAAAGATGTTCCATGTTCGCAGCACGGCCTTGCGGCCGCGGATCCTATGGAACAACCCTTTGGCTGTCGCCACCTCAACAAGTTTTTGGAGCGGATCGATGGCGATGACAAATAGGGTTGACGCCGAAGAAACATTATCAGGCGTGTCGTACTGCGTAAATTAAAATTGTCACCTGATCCGAACAATTTCAATCGTCTGGCTGCGGCAAGCTCGAATGCACAGCATAAAGCGCCCAAAGTTAAGTTATGCAGGTACAGAAACATGTGCCACCAACCACAACCATCCCCGAATGCACCCGAAGTCATGCAGGTAACAGAAATAGTATAAGCCACCAACCACAGGTCCACAGCCATAGTGAACTGCCGAGTGCCAAGTCTACTGCCATATACTGTAAGATATAACCCCAAAGGTTTGCCAGGACCATTTCTCAATCTGGTGAAAGCTAAACATCCAATGACATATTCGATAGACCCACGCACCCATACCAAGTGAAAGCTAAACATGCAGTGACATATTCGATAGGCCTAAGAGTAACATGCATCCGTCCCAAGTGATATGCGACATGTTAAAAGTCATCTTAAGAGCTGTCCATCTGGTTATCCGTCGAAGCTGGGGTGACTGCGCCATTGCTGATCCCTGCGGCAGGGCCGACTCCGACTCCCATTGAACCCTCGGCTCCGAAAGTGAAGTTACTGGGAACATTGTTTGGGCCGGCTCGCTCGAAAATGGATGGCACAGGAGTCTGGATGAACGCAGGCACTTGGATGTCACCTGATGGTTGTGGGAAACCAAATCCAAGTGAAGGAAATGAGTCGGTTAGGACCGTGGTCTGAGCTGGCGAGCCAGCACTGGGTCCAAAGAGCTTCTGTTCATACTCAACAAGCTGACACTGAGAAGCTGTACAGAAAAGAGTTACAGTTAGCGTATGATAACACATTTGGATTGCCCATCAATCCATACAGTTTGAAAATGCAAGAAAAAAGTTTATTGGCTGTAGTTGCTCAACTAAGTAACAGATGACTAACTTGACTGTAGTACTTTTTTGTTAGGAGAAACAATGGCAAGGAGTTGATGAGAGAAAATATAGCCAAGTTTATTGTTGGAAAATGAGATTAATCTGCATAACGGTTATCCATAGCATTCCCAGAGTCTTGCAATGAGAAAACTAACAAACAACGCATTTATTAATCTAGTTCCTTAAAATATTTTGAAGCATTCAAATGACAACACATACCCTGTACTGTAACAAAAAGGCTGGTCGAGTTTATCTTACAACAGTACAACACCAATTTCACTAGATAAGTACTACTAATGATACATTCAGTTGGCAACACATATGTGTTGGTTGACTAAAATGGATGGTCCAATTTATCTTACCACATCATTCTCATTATGTATGAGTAGCCGCTGTTACCATTCAAAAAAATTATGAATGGTTGATTGGCAGTTTTTTTAAATACACGAGAGGGATATTTGCTCACTAGACAAGGATATACAGTTACCTTCTGTTATTTGGACCTGTGGCCGTCGATCTTTTACCCACTGGAGAGACGGTGCAAGTCTCCACCCTCTAGACTTCATCAAGAAGGCTGTAACCACAGCAGCTGACCTAAAAAATGTGTTCCAGGGAAGTATTCACCAATCAGTAATATGTCCAGATAGTAATCATCAACCAATCACAATAGTGCTAACTACAAGCAAGCACCTGTTTTTCCCAGACATGCAATGGACAAGAACACGTGAAGCCCCTCTTTCACATTGCTCTGCAATTGTGATTTAGGACAAGATTAGACAAAACATCTTCATAGACAGTATGAGCACAAGGAAATCTCCTAGTTCGGTGCTGGAGAAGAAAATGCATGCTGTTCCTATTTGGTACTCCATTTGTCAATAATATAGATGAAGAGTACAAGGAAGGACCAACAGGCCTAGGACTAAGAGATTGAGTAGAACTAGTTAAATCGTACTAGGATCTAACTTCTTTCTTGACAAACATAAAACAAAATTAAGAGCAGCAAGGCTTCAAAAGTCATGTTTAAATGATTATGGCAATACGGAGCATTTTATAAGGCTAAAATGTAAGAAATATATGATGGAACAAAATAAAGCAACAATGTTGTCAGGGTTACAGTGACAACATTCAATCTATTCCAGAACAAAACGCTGAAAGCATAACATGACAATACCTAGAAACTGAGTAGCACCATCAAAATCCAATGTTTTATCATCTTGGAGGCAGTGGTAAGTGAATGAATTCCGGTAAAGATTATGGCAATCCGGCACAGTCTGTTAAACAGCACCACCGTGAGTAACCTTCAACTTAAAAATGAAGCATGGAAGCAAACAACAGAAGATAATGCCAGCATGCTAACTTCTGAATGAGTAGCAAAGGACAGGTACACTGCTATATACCAATAACTGCAATATTGATTTCCGTAGTTTATGAGAAGAATGTATTAAAGTGAGGATAGCTACACAAGAACTTCTTAGGCACAACTAGTTCGTTCATGGTTTTTCCTCTTCCACACCTCTCCATGTTTCCTGCTAGCATGATGAATGGTTGATGGTGGAAAACATATTTGTAAGGTGTAAAAAATACGAACACATACAGCCAATTCTAAAATAAATAGAAGCAGAGAGAATCAATATGACTGTCAGGCCTGCAGCCTTGCAAGAGAAATTAACCTTATAGAGAAATTAACCTTATAGAGAAAATAACCAGCAAAACTTATATTGATGAGCAAATCATCCATATAACAGCAATATTGATTATGTAATTCAAACAAGAGTTAGTTGTCAAGCTGACCTATTTTTCATGACAAGCTTAAAGCAAAAGTACGATTGTGGATTTGAAGCAAACCATCCTACTCATCCAATCTCAATAATTAAGTTGAAACCCCTAAAAACAAAAATATGACCTGATTGCAGATTTAATCCCATAATAACACCATATGAATTACTACTCACACCTATCCCTTCAAATTATATTTGCCTCTTCCCACATCCTTGCTCCTCCCACTTCCCCACGCAACCATCTAGAAGCTTTGCTTCACCTCGGCACGTAAATAATAACAGGCTCTCGACAGCGTCTAAGGCCACTAGTCCCACTCCCACCAGAGCACAGAGCATGGCACAAGAAGATACAGCATAGAAGCTTCGCCTAGGCACTGCATGGAGTGCAACCAGCCACTGCCAGCCGTGAGATACTATTCTACTTTTCAATATCATAACATGAAGTGTGTGACCTTGAGTGCTAATATTAGAGAAAACAGAAAAATATTTATTTAAAAATCATGTGAACAAGTATGATCTGAACAAGACATTTAATGTCATGTCCTATTGTTTTGCTAATTTCAGTTAGCTGAGGAACACCTGAAGTGCCAAAATATGGGTATCATAAAGGGCAACCTGGTGCATGTAGCAAAATATGGGTATCATATAAGAAAAAATATATTAGATAGTAATTAGCACCAGATGTTATTCCTCAAATTTCAGTGGTCAGCTGTGTACCCCTGATTCCAATCAGTGAACAGCACCTTTTTCCCATATAATTTTCAATCAAGCACTACACTCTAAATTTTTCCCCATTTCGGTCTTCCTATTTGATATATGGTTCAAAGAAGATATATATGGTTCAAAGAAGCCACTCATGCTATTTGTTTTCCTTTGCACCTAAGGATACTCCTGCACCTAAGGATACTCCTGCACCTAAGGATACTCCTGCACATTAAGCATTACCTTTTCTGGGAAAATAATAATTATGTTATGAATTCATCATAACTATCTTTCAAAACAACTTCATTACATTGCTTATAATAAAATAAAAGCAGTACCCATACTACAATCAAAACCTACCAAAATAACCTTTGAGGCAAGTGTAATGATGACAAATTAACTACTAAAGAAGTAGGCCATAGCTCATAAGTACCCACGATCACAAACCCTTGTACCATTGTGCAATACTCGCATCAAACCATCCCTCCTGAAGATTTTATACGAGCAACGGGATTGGGCTAATGCTACTAGAAGTACTGGATACTATATTCGCCTCCTCAACATCTAATCAGCACGCCAGGCAGACTTACACCCCTCGCATCACGCTTGAAGCAGCCCTACCGAGTCACCAAACCCTGGGGCAAAACCCCACAGAAACGAATGTCGCGCAAAAGGGCATCGCGGATCCACGCCACCACACTTCTCCGACCTCACGGCGCGGAGACGATCGAAACTGAGGAGGAAGGGGGCTCGGGAGAAGGGGCGGGGCACATTACGCACGTTGAGGATGTGGGTGATGTTGAGCGTCTTCAGGACCTCGGAGCGGGAGGCGTTGTCGTAGCTGCCGAGGAAGAGGAAGCCCTTGAGCACCTCGGAGGGGAAGGCGGAGTCGACCCTCGCCGGGGCCACCGCGTCCGCCGCGGCCGGCCTGTGGCCGCAGACCCCGCATATCTCCCCTTCCTCGCACTTGTGGTAGTGCCCGCAGACCCCGCACGGGTTCTCCCTCTCGCGCTTCCTCATCTCCCTCCGGCCGCCGCGCCGCGCCGCTCGATCTGCAGGTGTGGGATCGCCGCGGCGGCGTGGGTGCCTTGTGTTGCCCTTGGGTGGGAGGAAGCGAAGCGGAGCGGGGTCCGGTGGCGACGCGATTTTATTTTGGTTCCGAGTTTTTTTGTTTGGATTGGATCGGCTTACGTCTGCGTTGGTGTGAGGACCGGAATACCAGGAATTCTCCGATCTATTCTGAATTTCATTAACGCCTTGTTTGGTTGACATGGATTTAGGAGGGGTTTGGCAGGGTTTGAGATGGATATAATCTTCTACAAGTCAAAATCCACCCAAATCTTCTCCAGTCCTCTTGAGAAGAGGTGTAACCGAATAAGGCCTAAAACAGAGTAATTCAAGGGCTTGTTCTGGTACAATTTTGGGGATCGGAGCCAAGATACCCTGCCTTACCAGATGAACTAGGGTTTCTAACTATGCTATGAATTGGGGAAAAAAATGACTTGTGTTCCCTCACGCGACTCACGCTACATATACTCCTTTCCAGCTCACGCAGTAACTCTCCCGACAGTCACTTAACGGTTACAACATAGTAAAAAGGTTTAAAACTACTGGAGATCGGCGAGGAACCATCCGAGCCGTTGGATCGCTTGAAACGCCATCTTGTCATCTCAACCGTTGCTTGTCTGAAGCCAGAGTTGGTGTCGATCTTCAGTATGTCCTAGGTCCAGGGCCTGACAATGTCGTCGCCATGACAAACCGCCTTGTCCTCGAGGCGAAAAAGCTTGTGACCTGTGAAGGTTTTGTTGAGGAAGGTTGCATCTTCCCAAGTAGCATCATCAGGTGCGAGGCTCTCCCACTGCATTAAACATTGGCCAACCGGAGTCTTGTTGCGTTGAATCACCCTGCGGTCCAGCACAGCTACAGGAATAGTTTTGACATATCCTTATGTGGTGACCAGTGGAACATGCGGTAGAGGCACAGCTTGATGGTCTACATGTTTCTTGAGTTGGCTGATGTGAAACACTGGGTGATTGTTTGTGCCCTCTGGTAGATGCAGCTTGTAGGCAACTTCTCCAATTCTTTCCAGAATTTTGTAAGGCTCGTAGAATTTTGATCTCAGTTTCAGTGATCCTCTGAGACCAAAACCATTCTGTCTAATGGCTGGATCTTTAAATATACCATGTCTCCCACCTCAAATGTTCTTTCTGTTCTGTTTCTATCTGCAAAATGTTTCATCCTGCTCTGTGCATGTTCCAAGTTAGCTTTCAGCTTTTGCATCATTTGCTCCCTTTCTGCCATTGTTAATCTTGTTGTTGGAGACAGGGTTCTCTCTACAGCAAACTCTCTCACTTGAGGTGGTTTGTACCCATATAATGCTTGAAAAGGAGTACATTTCAAAGAAGAATGGTAACTGGTATTGTACCACAATTCAGCTAAAGGCAACCACTTCAACCATTTCTTTGGTTCTTGGAACACCATCCCTCTCAAATATGCTTCTAAATATTGATTCACTCTCTTTGTCTGGTCATCTATTTGAGGATGAGAAGCTGTACTGAATCTGATCTTCACACCAAAAGCTTGGAACAATTCTTGATACAAATTGCTTGTGAAAATGGTGACTCTGTCAGGAACAATGCAGATAAGCAGACAATGTAGTTTGATGACATTGTCCATTAGAGCTTCAAACATAGTTTGAACTGTGAAAGGACATGCGAGAGGTATGAAATGGGAGTACTTGGTTAATTTGTCCACCACTACTAGAATGACCTCTTTTCCCTGTGAATTTGGTAATGTAGTGATGAAATCCATTGTGATGTGTGCCCAGGCCATATCAGGCACATGATGTGGTTGTAGCAGTCCAGGAGGGTGAATGTGTTCAACCTTGTTCAATTGGCAAACAGGACACTGGCTGACAAATTCCTCTATGTGTTTCTTCATGTTGGGCCAATAGAACACTTTCTTTAATCTGTAGTAAGTAGCTTTACTACCAGAATGCTCTCCCAAAGCAGATGAATGGAATGTCTGTAACAACTGTTTCCTGAAATCAGTGCTTGCTCCTACATAAATCATGTTTTTGTATTTCAGCAGTCCCTTGTTTAGAGAGAACTTAGGGTTTTGATCAGTATCAACAGCTACTTTCTTTAGTAGCTTATCATTGTCCTAGTCCCCTAAATAACTTTGTGCTACATCTTCAGTCCATTTAGGAACCACCACAGTAACAGTATTGCATTGCATTGCTTTTAGTACCTCCTTCCTAGACAATGCATCAGCCACTACATTTTCCTTTCCCTTTTTATATTCAATGGTGTAAAATCATACTCCAACAACTTCAATAGCAATTTGTGTTGAACACCTTCTTTCAACCTTTGAGTTGTCATGTATTTTAGAGACTGTTGATCAGTTTTGATGATCAACTTGTTTCCCCACACATAATGTCTCCACTTTTTGTGTGCTTCTAGTATTGCCATTGGTTCTTTCTCATAAATTGATTGAGCTGCAGACTTGGGCCCTAAACTCTTGCTGAGATAAACCAGTGGTTTCCCTTTTTGCATGAGTACAACTCCAATCCCTGTTACACAAGCATCAGCTTCTATAGTAAATGACAGAGAAGTCTGGTAGTGCTAACACAGGGCAGGTTGGCATTGCTTGCTTTAAAGTGTGAAAAGCTTGTTAAGCATATTCCCACTGTAAATTATCTTTTCTGAGCATATCATGTAGAGTCTACATATTTTTCCATAATCCTTCACAAACCTTATGTAATATCCTGTTAAACCCAGAAACCCTCTTAATTTTGTGGCATTATCAGGTTCTGGCCAATCCATTACATCCTTTATTTTGCTAGGATCAGTGGATACTCCTTGATAAGAGATCACATGCCCTAGGTAATTCACTTGATTTGTTGCAAAGGTGCATTTGGACATACAATTCATGTTTTCTCAATGTGGCAAAAGTTATTTCTAAGTGACCAATGTGCTCTTCTAAGGATTTGCTGAAAATGAGCATATCATCAAAGAATACTAAGATACATTTCTTCTCCTCTGGTTCATTGATTTCTTCACACACACTGTTCATTAAACCTTGAAAAGTACCAGGTACCAGGGCCACCAGATAACCCAAAAGGTACTACATTGTATTCATAATGTCCCATGTGTGTTCTGAAAGCTGTCTTGGGAATGTCAGCAGTGGACATTCTGATTTGATGGTACCCAGATTTTAAATCTAGTTTGGAGAATACCTTAGCTCCATACTGAAAGGATCGAGAAGAGGTGTCTAGAGGGGGGTGAATAGACTCTTAGCAAGAAAAAGTTGCAGTTTTTAATTTCTTTAAGTTGAGGTGGAGTTTTAGCACATGTTTAAACATTCACAATACATATCAAGCATGCATGACAAGAGTATGTGAGTAGCGGAAAGTAAAGCATGCAATTTGCAAGAATGTAAAGAGATGGGATTTGAGTGTGCAAATGCAATTGGAGACACGGAGATTTTTGGCGTGGTTCCGATAGGTGGTGCTATCGTACATCCACGTTGATGGAGACTTCAACCCATGAAGGGTAACAGTTGCGCGAGTTTATGGAGGGCTCCACCCACGAAGGGTCCACGAAGAAGCAACCTTGTCTATCCCACCATGGCCATCGCCCACGAAGGACTTGCCTCACTAGGGTAGATCTTCACGAAGTAGGCGATCTCCTTGCCCGTACAAACTCCTTGGTTCAACTCCACAATCTTGACGGAGGCTCCCAAGTGACACCTAACCAATCTAGGAGACACCACTCTCCAAAAGGTAATAGATGGTGTGTTGATGATGAACTCCTTGCTCTTGTGCTTCAAATGATAGTCTCCCCAACACTCAACTCTCTCTCTCTCTCATAGATTTGGATTTGGTGGAAAGATGATTTGAGTGGAAAGCAAGTTGGAGAAGGATAGAGATCAAGATTTATGTGGTTGGAATGGAATATCTTGACCTCAACACATGAGTAGGTGGTTCTCTCTCAGAAAATGTATGATGGAAGTGTAGGCATGTTCTGATGGCTCTCTCCACGAATGAAGAGTGGGTGGAGGGGTATATATAGCCTCCACACAAAATCTAACCGTTACACACAATTCACCAAACTTGGGTGGGACCAAATAATGAAACTCGGTCAGACCGATTTAGTTCAAAATGTGAACGTTAGGTTTTTCGGTGGGATAGACATGTCAACTCTGTGGGACCGATTTCATTAGGGTTAGGGCATAACGTAATCTCGGTGAGACCGATTACACAAACTCGGTGGGACCGATTTTGGTAATAAGCTAACCAGAGAGTTGGTCAGGCAAACTCGGTGGGACCGATTCGCTAATCTCGGTGAGACTGAAACATTACGAAGGGGAAACAAAGAGTTTGCATTGCGAACTCAGTGGGACCGATCGCTCATCTCGGTTGGACCGAAACGTTATGAAGGGAAACATAGAGTTTGGAATCCCCTATCAGTGAGACCGAGATTCCTATCGGTGAGACAGAAGTGACTAGGGTTTGTGGCAGTGGCTATGTCAAGAGAACTCGGTGGCGCCGGATAGAATGTTTCGGTGGCGCCGAGTTTGACTTTTGGTTTGGGACATATGTGGATATGAGAAAGTGGTTGAGGGTTTTTGGAGCATATTACTAAGCATTTTGAGCAAGCAACCCATTAAGCAACACCTCATCCCCTTTTAATAGTATTGGCTTTTCCTATGGACTCAATGTGATCTTGGATCACTAAAAGTAAAATGTAGAGTCTTGAGCTTTTGAGCTTGAGCCAATCCTTTGTCCTTAGCATCTTGAAGGGGTTCCACACCCTCTTGTCCATGCCACTCCATCTGTTGAACTTGTCTGAAATATTCTAGATAAAAACATTAGTCCAACAGGAGATATGTTGACATTAATTACCAAAACCACCAGGGAGCACTTGTGCTTTCAACCTCCCCCTTTTTGGTAACTGATGACAATATACATCAAAGCTTTAGATAAAGATATAGAGAATAACAAGTAAAGCTTTGGAAAGACATGTAACATGCATAGGCTCCCCCTACATGTATGTACTCATGTAAATATGGAATGTAAGAGCATGTGAATGCATAATCATGACATAGCAAGCAATGTGTTACATGTATCTTGGCTATATGCATCAGAGCAAATGATATGAATATATGAAGTGTAACTTCATGTTCATGATTCCTTCTTGCAAACAATATATACATTAGCAAGAAATCTTCATGCACATGAGTGTGATGCATATACTTACCTTGTGGTCTTGAGCTGGCTTAGGAAGAGACAAACCTGAGTAAACAAGGTTAGATAACACAGATACAACTACTAGACAGAGCAAACCAAAGAGCCACAAGAGTACCAAGACTGGGATGACATGTGGAGTGTGAGTACTGGGTACTCTATTGGATATAGACATGTCCCCAAAGGTAAAAGATATCACTACTGCAGGATGCTGCTAACGCGGCACTACGATCAGAGACCCTTCGAGAAACTGTGTGCGATGCAATAATCGTAAACGGTGTTGTATGAAAACCGTTAGAAATGATGCAAAACGTTTGCGATGAATGATACATCAAACACGGTTCATATTATAGTTGCGCGTGTGATGAGGGGCATACGGTTGATCTATACGAACTGTTTGCAATGAGACAGAACAACAGAAACGGACAGCCAGATCAAGGTGTGTGCGATATACGGCATACAATTCACTCCGATGAACCGTTTGCGATGAGTGAGGTGAACACAAACGATTTGGCGTAACAAGATGTGTGTGATACGCGGCAAACAGGTCGGTAATAAGAATTGTGCGCGATCATTATAGACAACCCATACGGTCTTTTTTTGTGAATTGTGTGCTTGTCAGGGCACACAGTTCAACAAACCAACCTGTTGGCGATAATGTAGAAGATCTCTGTCGAATACATATTACTAACCGTCTGCGATGAGATTGACAGGATAAACATAGATATATACAGTCTGCTTAATTTAGTCCTTCTTCTTCTTGTTGTTCTTGTTGGATGGCCCCGTGACATCGTCTTGGCGAGGACGCTTCTTGCCGCTGACCGTTGGCTTTTCGTCGCTGCCGCCATCGTCATCATCGTTGTTGTCGTCGTCCTCCTCCTCCTTGTTCGACCATTCCTCCTCATCATCATCGTCGTACTCTTCTTCGTCCTTCATCGGCTCCTTGTCCGCCTAGTTGTCATCTGACGACTCCGGAGGCGGCGTCCCTTACATGAACCGGATATAATCGAGGTCTGGGCTCGACGCCGGACTCATGGAAGACGAGCGGGATGATTCCGATGTTGACCTATCATCGGTCGCCAGAATGCTGGCCGAACTGTCGTTCTCGCTATAGCTCGACATGGCTACAAAGTGTGTAGCGCGGCCTACCGGGGACGATGAAGATGGTGGACACTTAAGCGGGGTATGCAGAGAAGAGGAACTGCCAATTGAAGCGGGGATTGAAGCGGGGGTTGACGTATTATCGAACCGCTGATATAATAAACCATAATTATTTGTACCAAGTCGCTCCAAATTCCCGGGGTTGCGCAGGACTCCTATTGGCTATTTGGCTGGTTTCCTTTTTCAGGACAAAAACAAGGAACGCGTTTTGGGATTATGCACTAGTACCGGTATGAACAGAGTAGGACAGTTGGAAAGCAATACGTTGAGCTCTTCTTATTGATAAAGCCAGTAATAATCAAACTAGAAAGGAAAAGAAAAAAGACAAAGAAAAATATCTGCACAAATCTTCGCGTAACATCAATGGCATATATAGGACCTAGATGTGCATTACTTAGAGCACATCTAGATGTGCTTTAGCAATACTGTCAAACAAAACCCCTAATCATCATTGCAACCAGCGCATAGAACATGGCTAATGCAACAACCACAACTACACATGCTAGTTCCTTCTTGTCTCTTGCTTTCATCTATTGCCTGTGATTGATTCTTTCTTGCTTCATCGTACTGATTGTACATTCCAGATCAGCCAGTTTCTTCTTCAGCTTTACGTTATCTTCTACGGGCTTGGTGATAACACTCCGCGCCCTACCATGCCATTCTTCATCCAGCTAGTTAACAAAGGCACAAGCCTCATATCCCTGCCAATGTTAAATAGTATTTTGGATGAGCGGTGGCATTAACTGAAGTAAAATGATGAACTTAATTAGCACTAACCTCTAAGGGGCAACTGAGAAACCGCCTGCCAATGTCGAATCCCTCTGTGAATACATGTCGAGCGGGAGTGTGCCCGTGCACACAACTCAACTTTTGGTACTTCTCGGTGGTGCAAAACTCGGAGTCGAACTCGTGTTGCG
>NC_057809.1:516546860-516570031 GCF_018294505.1 Triticum aestivum | reverse complement strand
CAGATTCAGCAAGGAGACATACTTTGGACATGGTAAAAAAGATCAAGATAGATTGGAACCTAACAGGACGATTTGGATCCGTAGTACACCTGCCTTCTGATGACCTTAGGCAAGTGCTCGGCGGCGACCGCCATCGTGGCGGCGATACGAGCAGGAGCAGCCGCACCGAAACCATCAGCACCACTCATCCGCATTCCCCCAATGTCAGCACCACGCGAGGGAATTTGGAGGCTATATAGGGATTTGGGGGAAATGGGGAAATTATGGAGATAAGCTAACGGCCGGGAACTACTAATGGCACTATATATATGTTGTATACGGCACATTGTTTGTACATGTCATTTTTGTTAGGTATTACAATGTCACACACGATTTCCGCACCAAACCGTGTGAGAAGACAACGTAGGTTAGACACGGTTGCCATTACATAGCCGTATGTGATGTACTACCCTGTCCATATAATTGAGTTACGGTGAGATACCGTGTAAGCAGCCGCTCCGCGGATATCCGTAAAAAACAGTCGCTCTGCATATAGAGATGGTGGCGGCGGCCTAGGCAGCGGCTACCGGAGAAGAGGTCAATCCTCAGTCGGTGGGCGGTGGCAGCATCATAGGAGGTCAATCCTCGTTTTGTGGCGGGAGATAGGAGGAGCTCAACCATCGAGGTCGGTGAGGGAGTCCTGGACTAAGGGGTCCTCGGGCGTCCGGCCTGTTATCTTTTGGGCCGGACTGATGGGCTATGAAGACATGAAGGCCGAAGAATATACCCGTGTCCGGATTGGACCCTAATTGGCGTGGAAGGCAATCTAGGCGATCGATTATGAAGATTCCCTCCTATGTAACCGACCCCATGTAACCCTAGATCTCTCCGGTGTCTATATAAACCGGAGGGCATAGTCCGGATAGGACAGATTCAATAGCATATACTCATAGGCTAGACTTCTAGGGTTTAGCCATTACGATCTCGTGGTAGATCAACTCTTGTAACACCAAGATTCATCAAGATCAATCAAGCAGGAAGTAGGGTATTACCTCCATAGAGAGGGCCCGAACCTGGGTAAACATTGTGTCCCCCATCTCCTATGACCATCGATCCTAGACGCACAGTTCGGGACCCCCTACCCGAGATCCGCCGGTTTTGACACCGACATTGGTGCTTTCATTGAGAGTTGCACTGTGTCATCATCAAAAGGTTTGATGGCCCCTTCAATCGTCGATGATGACGCTGTCCAGGGAGAAACCTTTCTCCCCGGACAAATCTTCATGTTCGGCGGCTTCGTACTGCGGGCCAACTCGCTTGGCCATCTGGAGCAGATTGACAGCTACGCCCTTGGCCATCAGGTCAGATTTGGAAGCTTGAACTACGCTGCGAACATCCGTGGAGACTTGATCTTCGACGGATTCGAGACCGCAGCAATCGCTCCCCGCTGCCCCGATGAACATGGCTTAAACCTGTCATCGGGCCGCATCCAGGAGAGAGCTCCTGCAGCAACTCTGGCCTTAGATCCGGAGCAGATCAAGTCCCCCAAAGTTGGGAAGCTTAACCCATTGCGGGGGCTACCAATTCTACGACGTTGGAGCCTCTCGTAGATTCCACTGCGTATGTCATCTGCATCAACGGAACCCCGGACTCTTCACCAGCGCCGAGTTCCGATCCCTGCGAGTCCGCGGATACCGAACTCGATTGATTATCGATCTTCAAGTTCAGCGCCGCAGATGTCTTCCAACACTCGCCCATGGGCGACCTACTAAACTCATTAAAAACCTATCCCTGGCAGATGGCTCATCGCCGAACTATGTTCTGTTCGAACTTACGGCAGATGATGGAGAATTTTGCTTCCCACCCGCCACCCACTTTATAGCCACCGTCGAAGACCCAACCAACACACCTGACCCCTGCTCCGAAGACATCGCCGGCATGGACGACAACGAGGGGCAGGGCCAGAGCTCGCTACCCGCTAGACATGGGATGGCCACTTCCTGGTATGATGTGTGTATGATAGACACACCCGATGATGAGGATGATCCAATCGAGAATAAACCTCCTGGTACACAGTCCGAACACCGGCGCCCACGGCGCCGCTCCAAGCCACATCGCCCAAGAGGAAACACTATTAGCACCAGAAAAGAAAACACTCCGGACAATGAAGACCCTGTTGTGGTAGAATCCGAATAGGAGGAACAGGAAAACGGGGCAAGACAACCTTGATGAACAGGCCACATATGGAGACTCGGAGGACATCAATTATCTCCCACCCTCCGAGGAAGAGAAGATCCTCGGCAGCGAGGATTTTATCGTGCCTAAGGAACCTCTCGAGCAGGAGCGTTTCAAACGCCGGCTTATAGCCACTGCAAAGAGCTTAAGGAAGAAGCAGCTACAACTTCAAGCAAGCCAAGATTTGCTCAATGATAGATGGACCGAGGTCTTAGCCACCGAAGAATACGGCCTTAGTAGCCCAGACAAAAGCCACCCAAAGGGTAGGTGGCTCCTTCAATACGATGGCAGGGCGATGGAGTCCACACCACCATCGAACAATGCGGTGGGCCGGCCACAGTTCGGTCCAGACAAAGCAGCAGCCCATACAGAGCAACACAACAACCCATCCGGCCGTCAAATCAAGAACAAAATAGCTTGAGGGAACACTCGCGACATCAACCAAGACCCGGAGGATAGAGCAGGGCGCACAAGATCGATGTACAGATCACGGAGATACACCCCGACCGACTATGATGGTCACCCATTCGGACACTACAGAGTCGACGCCCGGTCCGAACTCCGTAAGCGGAGTCCACCGGAGGTGCTTCACAGTGTGGCCCAACATAGAGGATCCGCACACCGTCTCTGCTTCACCGACGAGGTAATGGAGCACAAATTCCCATACGGGTTCAAACCCATTAACATCAAATCATACGATGGAACAACAGATCCCGTGGTATGGATTGAGGATTACCTCCTCCATATTCACATGGCCCGCGGAGACGACCTTCATGCCATTAAATACATACCTCTCAAGCTTAAGGGGCCAGCTCGCTACTGGCTAAACAGTTTACCAGAAAATTCTATTGGTAGCTGGGAAGACTTGGAAGACGCCTTTCGAGACAACTTCCAAGGAACATATGTTCGGCCCCTAGATGCTGATGACTTAAGTCATATTGTCCAAAAGCCCTGCGAGGCAGCCAGGGAGCTCTGGACCAGGTTCTTAGTAAAAAAGAACCAAATTATCGACTGTCCGGATGCAGAGGCCCTCGCAGCCTTCAAACATGGCGTCCGGGATGAATGGCTAGCGTGTCACCTCGGCCAGGAAGGACCCAAGTCCATGATAGCTCTTACCGCTCTAATGACTCACTTTTGTGCGGGAGAAGACAACTGGCTCGCTCGTAAAAGCAACAACGCCAGCGACCCGGGCACTTCCGAAATTCGAGACGGCAACGGTAAGCCACGATGAACCGAACACAACAGTCGCAGTAATACATGTGACACAGTGGTGAACACCGGATTTCACAAATCCGAAGCCCGGTCAACGGAAGAAGCCACTAAAGGCAAACCAGGATGGACCATCCACCCTTGACAGGATATTGGACCGACCTTGTCAGATTCACGGTCACCCTGATAGGCCAGCTAATCATACCAACATAAACTGTTGGTTCCTTAAGCAGGCAGGCAAACTCAACGCCGATCACAAGGGGAGGAGGCCACCAGGCGTCAGAGACGACGGATCGGCTCGCCAGCCGAACACCAGGGCCCAGAAACACTTTCCCTCTGAAGTTCGACCACTCCTAGAACGGAAATAGCAGTTCGGCTTCCGCCGCCCACCTACTATACCGGCAAAGTTTACACCATGCGTACATAACTACGCACTCAAGATACCATGGGCATCGGCGGAAGCACAATATGGACAACCCTGTAAGAATCCTCGTAACGTTTTTATCCACCTTTCTTATTTTTCTGTATAATTTCTTAAAAATAGGTGACCATCGGGACAACATCTACATCAGACTCTCTCGAAGTCCGGATCCGCACACTCACCTAAGGGGCCACTCCCGTTAAGTATTCCCCTCCCCGAGGACGGGCGGCGCAGACGTGCAACAGGAGGTCCAAAATAAGCTTTTGTAGACCGCACTCTTCCTTTTTGAGCCTGTACCATGCCCTTTTCCTCTGTTCCCAACCCCGAGCATGTCAAATAGCTGGGTTGTGGTTTTTACTCTTTATATATTTATCATTGGCATATTGCTCCGCTCCTAGTAAACTTTATCCGAACTAATATTTCATGCTCTTTCTACAATGAGTCCGGCCGTAACGGCTGCCTGAGAAGACGTGCCTCGGCATAACTTGCCAGGGGCCCAGTATGGGAACAAAAGAGTCGCCAGTAAAAGTCCGAACAACTCTATAGCATACTTCGGCGTCGCAAGTTTGGCCTTATATGCACCAGCTCCGAATCATTGTCTTTGGTCAATAGTTGGGTTGCCTGGCTCCTGTGCTTGCTGCCCTACGTTCCGCTCTATCGGCTAGGGTAGTAAAGGGAGAACTACTGCAATTGTGCCCTGGCCTAGACCGGATGAGCACCTCAGCAGAGAAAGCCGAAAACTGACTGTCATGATGCGGCGAGAGCTGGACAACCACTTGAAGACTTATTCGAATCTTTAGTGATTCTCTGTGTCACACGAGGGATCTTTTTAGATCAGCATATGTAAGGCACTATGCGCCGTATACATACCAGGGGCTATGTCATAGCCCCACCATAAAACTCCTATGGCTAAGTGAAAGTGTTAACGCCCTATAGTCCGATTACCTGGTTCGCCGCATTATCACCTCCTTTATGGACCAAGACGTTGGATAAAGAGTGATTAAATGATTTTTCGAACACCCCCGTACTTCCTACGAGGGGGCTGAAGCCGACGACTAGAAAACTTTCAGATTATACTAAAATGGCCACAGAGGAGGAATTCAAGCCTTTGAGCAAAATATAAATAGATTAACTATAAAGTTGTCTGTTACATCATTATATAAATCACTCGAACATTATATCTTTCGAGCATTGACCCTCTATCAAGCGGGCAGCTTCTAAGACGTCTTCAAAATAGTGCTCCGGCTCATAACGGTCCTTGCCCTTGGGTGGACTCCTCGCTGCAACATCGATGGCCTTCATCTTGCCCCAAAATGTTTTGACTCGGGCAAAGGCCATCCGTGCACCTTCAATGCACGCCGACCGCTTCACAGCATCGACAAGCCGCCGCACCAGGCCAAAATAACTACACGAAATAGGCTCACTTGGCCACAATCGGACTATGACGTCCTTCATGGCCACGCCGGATATCCTATGCAGCTCGGCCCACTGGGACATCTGTTCATTAAGAAACAAAGGGCGCTTCGACGCGCCAAATTGTGACAAAAAAGCTTCTCCATTGCATACCCCTCTTGCGCCTAATAAAACTGCGCCGCATCGAAAGAACTCTTCGACAAATCTAAAAAATTGTCCGAAGAACTCCATACTTGGTTAAGCTGAGCATAGTTCGGATCACTGAACCTAGCCTGCAGCAAAAAGGGCTTGCCAGCCACAATCTCCCCAGCTTGCCGGATCTCCTCACGGGCTGCTCTGGATTCAGACCGCGTTTCTCTCGCCTCTCGTAAGGCCTTGTCAAGTTCAGCCGTCTTGGCTTCATTTTCCTTCTCAAGAAGTTTATAGCAGCTAGCCACATTTTCTAACTCGTGCGCCATGGTGGACATCGTCTCCTTGTCTTGACGCCGCGCGGTTTGTTCGGCCTTCAATTCAGCTGATGCCTTTTTGGCCGCCGCATTACTAAACCGGGCCTGCTCCTTGGCCTGGGCTAGCTCCGCCCGAAGGGCTTCCACGGTGGCAGCACCATCTGCATTCTTGCACATTTCATATCAAACTCTTTTCAGAGCCAGGCTTAAATTACAAGCACATTGGTGTAAGAAATACTCGAAATATATACCTTGCGAGTCGTCAAGACAACTGTGGATCAAAGCAATGTCATACTCCGCAATATCCAGCTTTCGCTGTAGTTCGGTCACCTTCGAATTTCGGGCAGTGGCGGGAGGGGAGACAGCCTGCATTCCAAATTAAACCTAGGTTAGCACCTGAAAATATCTTTTCGATCCTCCGATCGCCTCCTTTGGAAGGCGATCCGAGTCTTAGGGGCTACTGCATACACAACAGGTGCATTTTGTCAATATTATCCAATTGACAACATTACATCACAAACCTCAAAACCCCTCAGAAGGCACGTAAAGGCCTTGTTCAACCCGCTCTTCGCGGATAAACCTTTTTCGACCACCGTACTCATTAAGGCACGGTGCTCCTCCGAAACGGACGCTCGTCGCAGCATGTCCATCAGCGTCTCCGACACTCCCGGGTCTTCGGACACCGCTGTCGGAGGACGACATTCCTTTGAAGGAATTCGCTTACCTGCCTCCAACATTGTCTTCGGCTATAAACTGGACAGTTCGGGGCCGTCATTCTTGATCCCCGAACCCTGAGTGACAGAGGCACCACCTTTAGGTACCTCCTTCCTCGTTTCCTGCGCTACCTGCTGGTTGAGCCGAGCCCTCCGGGACGACACCTCGAGATTATCCGCCCTGTTGGGCGAAGAGGCCAGAGAAGGCGTGTCACTCTCCATCATCTTTGGAAGAAGGTCTCCCGAGGAGGAGGACGATTGAGAAACACCAGGTGTTAACCTACGAGGATGCACGCATGTATATTTCGGTAATAAGGAAAAGATTGAGGTATGGTTAAAGTGCCCTGCTTCACTTACGGTCTGGCCAGAGGTTCGTCCTCATCATCAAGCTCTATGACGGTATCACTTGCCCGGCCCACGCCGCCGGACGATGGCATTTTCCCTTTCTTGGAAGGTTTTCCCTCCTGACTCTAGAAGCCGCCCTCTTCTTGCCATGAAGTGCTCCCTCCACACCTTTGCCCCTGGGCAAAAGGGTTTCGGTTTCCCCAAACACAGAGCCTAAATCGCCCTCAGGATGGGCATCACCTCTGGGCTCCCTGTTCTCACCCCCTCTGCAGACACCAAGTACAGTGTCGGAGTCAACATCCGCGCTAGTAGGGCGGACGCAGGGTCTTCGGGAAGGGGCGCCGGACACCAGATTAACACCGCTTTCTTTATCCAGTCCTATATAAGGGCAGGTCATTTAGTGTCCTGTCAAGAGATGCTTGAATGAAAGGTGAGCGGAGATTGAATACTTACCGGAGTGTCCGGATGATTGCAGTCGAGGCCGACGTCTTCGGTGGTGTCCGGACATTACTCTCGCTCCCCGAAATATAACTTCCACATTCCTTCATGCGTAGTGCCGAAGAAGTGCTGAAGAGTCTGCCGCCCTTCTGGATTGAACTCCCACATACGAAGAGGCCGCCGTTGACACGACAGGATCCAACGGACCAGCATTACCTGAACGACGTTCACAAGATCGATGCCCTTCTCGGTAAGGCTTCGGATGTGACCTTGCAGAGTCTGCACCTCATTAGAGGATCCCCACTCCAACCCATTGTTGATCCATGAAGCAAGCTGAGTCGGAGGGACGGGTCGAAACGCAGGCGTAGCCACCCACTTGGAGCCCCGCGACTCGTTGACATAAAACCACCCTTGCTGCCATAATTCGGAAGACGCGGCGAAGGATCCTTCAAACCAAACCGCGCTGGCGAGCTTGCTTATTACAACGCTGCCGCACTCCGCCTGCTCCTCCTCCATCACCCGCGGTCTCACATCAAAAGTCTTGAGCCACAAACCAAAGTGTGGGGGAGTTTGGAGGAAGGCCTCACACGTGACGATGAATGCTGAGATGAGAAGAAAAGAGTCCGGGGCCAAATCGTGAAAATCTAGCCCATAGTAGAACATGAGACCCCGGACGAAGGGGTTAAGTGCGAACCCTAACCCATGGAGGAAGTGAGACACAAATACTACCCTCTCGCCGGACCTGGGGGTGGGAATAATCTGCCCCTCAGCAGGAAGCCGATGAAGGATTTCTGGGGTCAGGTACCTCGCTACGTGGAGCTTCGTAATATCCTCCTCCGTGATGGAAGAGGCCACCCACTGGCCTGAATGGCTGGACCCGGACATGATTGGGGCTGGTGGTGATTGGAACTCGAGGGCTGGAGCTCGAGGAGGCTGGGGTTGAGGAAGAAGCGAGCGCAGAAGAGAAAGACAAGTCTGGGTCCCTATATAAAGGCCCTGAATATGGAACGTCCCCTCCCGGGTCTTGAAACTTACCTATCCTCAAAGAGTTGTGCCCAGGGGACGGTTGGGTTAACCATACCTACATTATTGAAAATCCCGTGAATAAGGGGACACGATCTCTTCTTTGACAAGACGTGCCAATAAAACCGCCCCCTGAAGCATGGGGCAACGGGCTAGCCAACGGTTGGAAAGAATAACCGGGCAGGCGTGATACAATGTCATAAACGGTTGTCAGCAGATCGGACTCGTGGAGTATTGTATTTTATGCAATTATATACACAGGTCCAGATACAATCGACATATCCGAAGGCTATCTTGGTATTCAGAAGAAGGGAACCCGCCTTGCAATGCCGAAGACAATCTGCGTGCCGGACTCCTCGTCATTGAAGCCAGGTTCAGGGGCTACTGAGGGAGTCCTGGACTAAAGGGTCCTCGGGCATCCGGCCTGTTATCTTTTGGGCCGGTCTGATGGGCTATGAAGACATGAAGGCCGAAGACTATACCCATGTCCGGATTGGACTCTACTTGGCGTGGAAGGCAAGCTAGGCGACCGATTATGAAGATTCCCTCCTATGTAACTGACCCCATGTAACCCTAGATCTCTCCGGTGTCTATATAAACTGGAGGGCATAGTCCGGATAGGACAGATTCAATACCATATACTCATAGGCTAGACTTCTAGGGTTTAGCCATTACGATCTCGTGGTAGATCAACTCTTGTAACACCCAGATTCATCAAGATCAATCAAGTAGGAAGTAGGGTATTACCTCCATAGAGAGGGCCCGAACCTGGGTAAACATTGTGTCCCCCGTCTCCTGTTACCATCCATCCTAGACGCACAGTTCGGGACCCCCTACCCGAGATCCGCCGGTTTTGACACCGACAGTCGGCGGCGCCGTGATTCGAGCACATCCATCGCGGTCGATGGCGGGATAGTTGAGGTCAAACTTCAGGCGGCAGCCGCACTAAGCTTTGCTGCTTGACCCTGCTGTCTCGGCGTGCCGCCACATCGCGCTTGTCTATTTGCTGGGTGGAGGTCGCCGCACGGCTAATTAATTAAGGTATTCTTTTCGCGAGTGGATAAATTTAGGTATTCAATTCCTAAGTGTAGTGTTGTACTAGTACTCTGCGTGTAAATTGACTGGTCATTAATTTTTGTCATAGCACGTCTGGATAACAACATGGAGCACCCTCAGTAATTATTAAAATAAAACCTTGTGATTTATGCACGCATCTTTAGACAACAGTTAATCCGTGTATTAATGTTGTTGTTTTTTTTTAATTACCATTCGTGTGCTGCAGATGGAACGATCTTGATGGATGAAGAATCGGAAAACCGCAGATTTTATTAGTGGCGTGACAGAGTTCATGAATTTGGCTGAAAGTACAAAGAGGTGAATTGGTGATGCGGATTACATCCCCTGTCCATGTACTGATTGTGCTAATACAGAGTCACATGAAGTTGCAGATGTCCAGATGCACTTAGTCTCTAGGGGATTGGATGGATATACACGTTGGACCAGATATGGTGAAGAGGAGGTCATGGATGAAGATACCCAGGGCAGCGAGATGCCAAACCCCGATCAGTGTCACATGGATGTTGAATCTAACATCGGGGCAGAGGCGTCAAGCTACCAATGGAACACCGGAAAGCCGAAACACCCACTGGAAAACCAAGACGTCCACAAAGATGACGACGATCTTGATATGCCAGATTTTGCTGCTATGATTGCAGATTTCGAGTGCCCAGAAAAGGATATGATTGGGTACAAGGATCTGTCAACCATTGATGCGGACTCCAAGAAAGAATTGTATCCAGGTTGCAAAAAGAAATATTCTAGGTTGAGTGCCACCCTGGTGCTTCTCAGATTTAAAGCAGCAAATGGTCTATCAAACAAGGGCTTCACAGAGATCTTAGGTATTTTCAAAGATATTCTTCCGGAAGATAATGTGCTCCCCAGAAGCACGAATGAAGCGAAGAAAATTGTTTGCCCATTGGAACTTGAAGTACAGAAGATACACGCTTGTTTGAATGATTGTATATTGTACTGTGGTGAGTACAAAGATTATCATGCATGTCCCACACGCAAGCATGCATGATACAAGCGCATGAGAGCAAATGACAAGTACAAATGGACGACGATATCAAGACAGGAGTCCCGTTCAAGGTTGTTCGGTACTTGCCTTTAGTTCCAGGGTTGAGGCGTTTGTTTGCAAACCCTAGAGAGGCAAAGAGGTTGCGGTGGCATCATGATGAGCGAATTGCGGATAGGTATATGAGGCACCCGAAAGATGGGGCTCAGTGGGAATTAATCGACAAAAAGTTTGAAAATTTTGCCAAGGATCCTAGAAGTATAAGGCTCGGGGAGTGTACTTACGGGATGAATCCTTTTTGCGATATGAGCACCAATCACAGCACATGGCCGGTGCTTCTGTGCATATATAACCTAGCTCCTTGGTTGTGTATGAAGAAAAAATACATTATGATGTTAATGATTATCCAAGGCCCGAAGCAACCTAGAAATGACATCAACATTTACTTTCAGCTACTAGTAGAAGAACTGTTGACAGTGTGGATTTATGGGCCTGCTGTAAAATGTTATGATGCTTACAGAAAGGAGATTTTCGATCTACATGCCATGCTGGTGCACACCATTCAAGATATGCCAGCATTAGGTAACACAACGGGGCAGAAAACAAGGGGAGAAGTAGGGTGTGTCACATGCATGGATAGGACAGCTAGCAGAAGACTTCCCAACTCGCACAAAACAATGTATTTGCGTCATCATAGGTTCTTACGGAAAAATCACCGATATCGAAAGATGAAAGCTGAATTTGATGGTACCGTAGAGGCAGCTGTAGCCCCAAGACCCTATGAAGGGTGGTGGTCCACAACATGGCTAAAAAATTAATGTTGTGCTTGGCAAGAACCACCCTTTGACTATCACAGCCCTAGAACACCTGAGTGTAATAGTTGCATCAGTGAGCATGCATCATGTTTAAATTCAAGAAACTTAAATTGAGGAAAGTGAAAGCCTCAGAAATCAATTTAAAAGAAGGGAAAGGACCCTTTAAATTTCATTCATTGTTTCCAAAATGCCTTCATAAATGTTTGATAATTTTGGCAAGGCTTTGAGACCAAACCAAAAATAGTGAACATTTTTGTGGAATACTTTGGGCACTGAATTTAAATCACTATTCTATTTGAATTTGGAAATATACCCAAATATATATGGGATATATTTCCAAATACCTCTGATATATTTTGTGTGCTTTTGGAGAAGTCCAAGAAGCAACATAAAAATGGTCAGAGAATATTTTGCATTCTTTTGAATTCCTTTGAATTTGCAAAATAGTGGGAAAGTAATAAAAAACAGAAATAAACAGAAAGATCCGTACCTGGGCCACTTACCTGTAGCCGGCCCAGCTGCACCAGTCTAGCCCACCGGGGCAGAGCGGTTGTCTTCAACCTCTGCCAGTAGGCAGAGGCGAAGTAGCACGCGCGCACGCGGAGGCCTCCACCTCCTGCTTTGCGGTGGCAGCCTCCCCGACATCCTCGCGACGCCACGGAGACACCCAGAGCCTCCCCTCGTTCTCCCCCCTCCTCTGGCTCCCTCTTCCTCTCTTCCCATGAGCCCGAGAGCGCGCCGTTGCCGTCGCCGTGGCTATAGGCCACCACCCACCCAACCAGCGCTGCCATGAGCTCCGCCATGACTCCATGGAGCTACACACTGAGGGACGTGAGTGCAGGAGCCCTGCAGTGTCGCCACCATCGCCATCTTCATCCTCTGCCCTGACGGCCGCCGTCGTTGATTCGCCGGCTACGGGACCTCCCCGAGCTCGCCGTCCGCACCAGAAGATCTGTTGTGAGACCTGTAGTCTTTTCCCCCTCCTCCCTTTGTCGCGCTTGCCCTCTAGACGTTGCCCCGCAAGCTCCCGAGCGCCGCCGCCACCATGGCCGGCCAGCCCTGCGCTCCCGACCTCCCCCGCTCTCCTAAGCAGCACCAACATGCCCACCGTGTCCCCGGGAAGCGAACTTGCCACATCGTTTGCTCTAGCTCGCACTGAAACCCCGCATCCGCTCGAGCCCGAGCTCCGCCGCCGCTAAACCTCAACGCTGGTGACACACCCGGCCACCCCAGGCCTTACCGAGGCCACCAACCGATGCGCCTCGTTGCGCCGGTTCCAACAAACCCAGCCACATGACCCCTCGTCGCCGGAGTTGGCCGGATGGGCAACTCCGACGTGCCCTATTATGCCGGTGATTAGCCGCCGACTAATCCCTGTTTAAGCCGCTAATTAACCCTCCCGTGCAACTGAAACATGGGCCCCACATCCTAATTAAACCCCGTGTTAAAATAGTCTAAGTTTAATTAACCCTGGCAGTTAACTAGCTCAATGATAGGTAGGCCCCACCAGTTAGTTTTGACTTTGGTCAACCGCTGACATCACCCTGACGCAGTGCTGACGTCGTAAACACATTTACTAGAATACTCATATTTCTAAATAAATTGGAAATTCCAGAAAATGTGCAAAACTTCTAAAATTCATAGAAATTCAACCGTAACTCCAAATAAGATAAATCATATATGAAAAATGATCAAAAAAATCCAATCTATCCATTTGTACCATTTTCATGCATGTTAGAACAACTTATAGCTACTGTTTAGGACAAATCATGTAAATGGCATTTGAATTTCCACATATGGAGTTTGAATTTGAACCTTCGGTTCAAACCAACTTCATTTAATCTGGTTGCTAGTTGCATTAGCTCAATCAACAACATATTTCCATGTCATGATCATGCATCATATTGTTGCATTGCATTGATTGTGTTCCCTCTTGTTTGCCTGTGTTTGTCCCCTCTCAGTAGACGTTGTTCCGGTGATGTGATCGATGACACCGATGAAGAGCTATACTATCTTCAGAAGTGCCAGGTAAGCAAAACCCCCTTGTTCATTCCGATACAATCCCATTCTCCCGCTCTTGCTCTCTTTTACTGTATTAGGACAACAGCGATTCAACTGTTACATGCTGTTGTAGTTGAACCCCTTTCCTCTGCATGACCTATCATTGCCACAGTAAATAGATGAAACCCACTAGCATGAGTAGGAGTTGTTTGAGCCCTGATGTGCCTACTCATTCATGCTTGTTTGTCATGCCTGCTACTGCTTAGAGTTGAGTCAGGTCTGATTCATCGGGGATGAATTGGAATGTGGTGAACATGTCCTACTGTTGAGAGCTAAGTGTGTGAACACGATTTGGTAAAGGTAGCGGCGAGGCCATGTAGGAGTACATGGTGGGTTGTCTCATTGCAGCCATCCTCAAGAACTGAGTTCTGTGTTTGTGATCCATGAACAGTTACTACCACACATTGGGTTCCAGTAACTCGGCCCCTCTCGACTGATTAACCAACTCGATCTCTGTCCAGGAGTTGCAACTAGTTTCTAGTGTTTGTGGGTAGTGTTAGTAGTCTACCAAGCGGCACCCGGTACAGGTGGGCTTGGGACAGACTAGGCATCGTGGCCGGGTATGCCAAGCATCACCCTTTGGTGGGCTTGGAACCCTGTACACATTGCTTGTGGATGGAACCCGAATAGGCGATAAACCTGGACGAGAGACTTGTGTGGTTAGTCAGGTTGTGGCCGACTCCCTCGCCAGGCTTCCACTTGAAGGTTGCTGAGATACACGACGTGTACATGGTGGTAAGTGGCGAGAGCGTGTGTGAAGAAGTACACCCCTGCAGGGTTAACATCATCTATTTGAATAGCCGTGTCCATGGAGAAGGACTTCTGAGTTGCCTGTACAGTTCATAGACAAGTGAAAGTGGATACTCTAAAAGTCCCAAGATAAGCGTGAGTGCTATGGATGGCGTTCTTGTAGGGAGACGAGAGCGGATCCATAGTGGTGTATTGGTATGGTGAATATGTGGACTCGTGTGCGCCACCTCAAAAGAGTTACTTGCAGTCGTAGTTCAGGATAGCCATCGAGTCAAAGCTGGCTTGCTGTAGTTAAACTCCACCACCCCTTTGTTGATACCGATGCATATGTAGATAGTTCTGATGTAAGTCTTGCTGGGTACATTTGTACTCACGTTTGCTTATTTTATGTTTTGCAGAGATACTTCAGTCTTGCTAGTAGTTCCGCGTGGACTTCGACGTTTAGCTTGTTACCTCATCTACGTTCTTGTACCCTTGGGAGGGTCTTGTAGATAGTCAAGCTTCTCAGCCTTCTTCATTTGTAGTTGTCTATACTCAGACAAGTTAATCTTCTGCATGTGCTTGTTTCTTTTATGCTCTGTATGTTGGGTCATGAGACCCATGTTTGTAATACTTGGCTCCTCGGAGCCTAATGAATAAATACTCTGAGTCGTAGAGTCCTGTTGTGATGCCATGTTGTATTTGCACATATTGAGCATATTGTGTGTATGATTGAAATGCTTGGTATGTGTGGGATCCGACAATCTAGTTGTTTATCCTTGGTAGCCTCTCTTATGGGGAAATGTAGTCTGGTGCTTCCACTGAGCCTTGGTAGTCCGCTACAGCCCGGTTTACCGGAGTCCTCCTAACCCAGCACTACTGCTCGGGAACACCTAGACTGGCCGGCATGTGATACACTTTGTTACTGTGTTTGTCCCTTTGGGGAAATGTCACGCGGTGACATCTGGAGTCCTGCTAGCCTGCTACAGCCCGGGTTCCCGGAGTCCTGTTAGCCTAGTTGCTACAGCTCGGATTCACACGCTGCTGACCGACATGCTCGATGTTGTTTCATGTATGCTTGTCCCCGTAAGTTAGTGCCACTTCGGGTTCACGACTAGTTATGTTGGCCCGGGTTCTCTGTCATATGGATGCTAGCGACACTATCATATACGTGAGCCAAAAGGCACAAATGGTCCCGGGCCAAGTAAGGCGACACCCGTGGGAATACCGTGCGTGAGGCCGCAAAGTGATATGAGGTGTTACATGCTAGATCGGTATGACTTAGAATCGGGGTCCTGACATTGACGGTGAAACTAACACCCAAGGATCAAGTGTTTAAGAAGAAATCGGTCTTCTGGAAATTACCTTACTGGGAGATTCTACGTGTACGTCACTGCATCGATGTCATGCACGTAGAGAAGAACGTATGTGAAAGCATCCTTGGTACTCTGCTCAAGATTAAAGGTAAAAGAAAGGATGGTGACGGTTCACGGCTCGATATGCTTGCTGATCAATCACAACACAAGAGTGAAGCAGAAGATCATGACAAAATTCATCAAAGCTCGCCAGAGTTACAATTTCAGTACAAAAGAAGCAACACATTTCTTCACCTATTTGCTGTCAGTTTAGACACCCTCTTCCTACTCCGCAAACATTAGAAGTCTCGTGGATGTGAGCTCAGGTAAAATGAAGTTGGGACACATGAAGTCACATGATTGCCACGTAATGTTGACACAAATCCTCCCGGTGGCCATCAGGAATCTGATGGACAAAGGTATAAGAAACACACTCATTGACCTCTATGATTTCTTCAACCAACTATGGCAGAAAGTTGTAGATCCTCAAGAGTTGGATCATATGCAAGATGATATTGCAAGAATATTGTCCAACCTAGAGATGTTTTTCCCACCGTCATTCTTTGATATCATGGTCCATCTCACTGTGCACCTTGTCGACAAGATAGAGTATCATGGTCCCGTGTTTCTTCGCAACATGTATCCCTTCGAGCGGTTCATGGGAATCCTGAAGGGCTTTTGTCGGAACTGAAACCATCCAGAGGCAAGCATCCTACAAGGTTATACTGTGGAGGAGGTGGTTGATTTTTGCATCGAATACATGAAACAAAGACCTATAGGTTTGCCCCTCTCTCGCCATGAGGGAAGGCTGAAAGGTAAGCCAGTCCTTGCTGGCACACAAATGGCTGCACCCGGAGAATTGGCAGAGAAAGCCCATTTGACGGTACTGCTTAACAACCCAGTTCTCATCGCTTATGCCGAAGAACACTTGGCGGAGATACGCCATAGTTTCTTACCAATGGTGCCTTCATCAGAGGTGGAGATGAAGGAGCACACTAAGAACTATGCCGAATGGCTGAAGAATCGTTTGGCACAAGGATCCATCGATGACATTGCTACATGGTTGGCACAAAAGCCATCACCTACGGTGCTGACGTACCAAGCATATGACATAAATGGATACACGCTCTACACTGAGGAACGTGATAAGAAGACCTCGTATCAGAACAACTCTGTTCGAATAGAATGCATGACTGTAAATGAAGCTGATAAAAGGGTATACTATGGAACCATCAAAGAGATTTGGGAGCTTGACTATGTGAAAGTTAAGGTGGCATTATTCAGGTGCGCATGGATCCCTCTTGGTCAGGTAAGGATTGATGAGTACAGGATGACCTGTATTAACAGGACAACAATGGCATATCACGCAGACCCATTCATTCTTGCCAGCGATGCTACCCAGATTTTCTTTGTGGAAGACCCCTTGCATAAGAGCGTCCATTTAGCGATGCATGGGAAGAGAAGGGTACTGGGTGTCGACGATGTTGCCGGTCAAGACGAGTATGATGAGTTTGATGAGTTGCCAGCCAAGGGATCACGCACCAGTGCAATAGAGAAGAAGTTTAAAATCATCAAAAACCCCAAGTTCATTCGGGGTCAACTTAATGATCCCAGTTCCCACATGTACATGTGATACATCTCCAACGTATCTATAATTTTTTATTGTTCCATGCTATTATATATTCTATTTTGGAGGTTTAATGGGCTTTATTATACACTTCTATATTATTTTTGGGACTAACCTATTAACCGGAGGCCCAACCCAAATTGTTGTTTTTTGCCTATTTCAGTGTTTCGAAGGAAAAGGATATCAAACGGAGTCCAAATGGAATGAAACCTTTGGGAACGTGATTTTCGGGACAAACGTGATCCAGGGGACTTGGAGTGGATGCCAAGCAATCAACGAGGAGGACACGAGGCAGGGGGGCGCACCTACCCTCCTAGGCGTGCCCTCCACCCTCGTGGGCCCCTCGTAGCTCTCCTGACCGACCTCCTTCACCTATGTATACTCATATACCCTGGAAACATCATATACGGAGCCAAAACCCTATTTCCACCACCGCAACCTTCTATACCCGTGAGATCCCATCTTGGGGCCTTTTCTGGCGCTCCGCCGTAGGGGGCATTGATCACGGAGGGCTTCTACATCAACACCATAGCCTCTCCGATGATGTGTGAGTAGTTTACCTCAGACCTTTGGGTCCATAGTTATTAGCTAGATGGCTTCTTCTCTCTCTTTGGATCTCAATACAAAGTTCTCCTTGATTCTCTTGGAGACCTATTTGATGTAACTCTTCTTATGCGGTGTGTTTGTCGAGATTCGATGAATTGTGGGTTTATGATCAAGATTATCTATGAACAATATTTGAATCTCCTCTGAATTCTTTTATGTATGATTGGTTATCTTTGCAAGTCTCTTCGAATTTTCAGTTTGGTTTGGCCTACTAGATTGATCTTTCTTGCAATGGGAGAAGTGCTTAGCTTTGGGTTCAATCTTGCGGTGCTCGATCCTAGTGACAGCAGGGGAAACAACACGTATTGTATTGTTGCCATCGAGGATAAAAAGATGGGGTTTATATCATATTGCATGAGTTTATCCCTCTACATCATGTCATCTTGCTTAAAGCGTTACTCTGTTCTTATGAACTTAATACTCTAGATGCATGCTGGATAGCGGTCGATGTGTGGAGTAATAGTAGTAGATGCAGGCATGAGTCGGTCTACTTGTCACGGACGTGATGCCTATATACATGATCATATCTAGATATTCTCATAACTATGCTCAATTCTATCAATTGCTCGATAGTAATTCGTTCACCTACCATAATACTTATGCTATCTTGAGAGAAGGCACTAGTGAAACCTATGGCCCCCGGGTCTATTTTCCATCATATTAATTTCCCGTCAACAAGCTATTTTTGGCACCGTTCATTTTGCTTTATTTACTTTTAGTCTTTATCATAAAAATACCAAAAATATTATCTTATCATCTCTATTAGATCTCACTTTTTGAAGTGGCCATGAAGGGATTGACAACCCCTTTATCGCGTTGGTTGCAAGGTTCTTATTTGTTTGTGTAGGTGCGTGGGACTCGAGCGTGGTCTCCTACTGGACTGATACCTTGGTTCTCAAAAACTAAGGGAAATACTTACGCTACTTTACTGCATCACCCTTTCCCCTTCAAGGGAAAACCAACGTAGTGCTCAAAAGGTAGCAACATGGGAATTAAGCTGTAAGATTAGTCTTGATGCCTACCCTGCAACTTAATTCGTTCAATTTAGAACCGTCGCATGTACTGAATTTGTGAGTTATGCCCGGTTTTCTGTTGATGTAAGAACCGTTAATATGTTGACCTTGATATGCTGTCAGCTCAGGCAATGAATATGAACTGTTTTTTGTTATTATTATTATTATTATTATATCATAAAGGTAGCACACTCAATCGATCTCACTATAGTATGTGTGAACAAAAATATGCAATATGGTTTGCGAATAGCACATGGTTCGTTGATGAAAGCCGCGTGCCGACCAAACCCCGCCACCACCCCGCCCACGATCTGAGTCGTGCTTTCTGATTGGCCAGAACCCAAACCCCACGGATCGTACGTCTGCACCGTTGGATGCTCCCAGATCGAACGACGATCGTCATCCCTTTCGACAACACATGCAGTTCCGGTTGTAATTTTATTTTTATGCACAAAATGCACATTAATATAAAAAATGTCTTAAATATAGCTAACGATACCTGAAATGCGCCAGAAAATCAAACCCGTGGTATAATGGTGATTGCGTACCGTGGAAATTTTTATGAGGCCAAATGATGAAGTCAGCGGCCACAGGAGTTTGAATTGGCATGTCTCCTTTTGGAAAACCATGATCCTTCATGTGAGATGCTCCGATTTGGAAGGAGCGGTCATCAAAACTTGTGCCAAACTTTACCAATTTTTTTCCACGGGGTCGTGAGAGCACGCCACAGGCACACATCAATTTTGATGATGTCCGAACTCCATCTGAATTTTCTATAATTAAAATACCAACTAGGCCTACGCCAGTGGCCGCACCTTGCGGCCGAAATGTTTGAAACTTCTCCCCGCTTCTCGAACAAACGGATGAAAACTCACAAAGTGACGCACAAATGATATGTACACCTTTGCTAGGCTGATAGTAAGGGGGTATCATAGCTAGTATATATCATGCATGCCAACTAGGCAATTTTGATGAGTTTTCATAGAATTAATTAAATGAAGAAAGAGAGGGTTAAGTATCATATCATGAAACCGTATCATAATAAATGTTATGCTACTATGTGTCATGCATGACAATATAAATAAAGTACTACATATGATACTAGCTACTCTATGATATTATGCATTATTAGAGCAAGTAAGTACACAATAGAGTGACATAAGACTAGCCACAATGGGTAGTAACATAGAATGTTACTAGTCTATGTTACTACCTCTATAGTGGGGAGTAACGTATGTGTAGTAACATGCAACACTTCATTTATTAGGCTATAGACTCATCTTGCCTTGAGATGTGTGATGTTACTCAGACTAGCCACAATGGGTAGTAACATAGACTAGTAACATGCCCATGTGTTACACTAGTCTATATTACTACCTCTATAGTGGGGAGTAACATATATGTGTGGTAACATGCAACACTTCATTTATTAGGCTTGTGACGCCCCCGATTCAATCGTACACTAATCATGCACGCAAATGTGTACGATCAAGATCAGGGACTCACGGGAAGATATCACAACACAACTCTACAAATAAAATAAGTCATACAAGCATCATAATACAAGCCAAGGGCCTCGAGGGCTCGAATACAAGTGCTCGATCATAGACGAGTCAGCGGAAGCAACAATATCTGAGTACAGACATAAGTTAAACAAGTCTGCCTTAAGAAGGCTAGCACAAACTGGGATACAGATCGAAAGAGGCGCAGGCCTCCTGCCTGGGATCCTCCTAACTACTCCTGGTCGTCGTCAGCGGGCATCACGTAGTAGTAGGCACCTCCAGTGTAGTAGGAATCATCGTCGACGGTGGCGTCTGGCTCCAGGGCTCCAGCATCTGGTTGCGACAACCAGGTAGAAGGGAAAGGGGGAAAAGAGGGAGAAAAGCAACCGTGAGTACTCATCCAAAGTACTCGCAAGCAAGGAGCTACACTACATATGCATGGGTATATGTGTAAGGAGGCCATATCAGTGGACTGAACTGTAGAATGCCAGAATAAGAGGGGGATAGCTAATCCTGTCGAAGACTACGCTTCTGGCAGCCTCCGTCTTGCAGCATGTAGAAGAGAGTAGATTGAAGTCCCCCAAGTAGCATCTCCGAGTAGCATCTCCAAGTAGCATCTCCAGTAGCATAATCCTACCCGGCGATCCTCTCCTCGTATCCCTGAGAGAGAGCGACCACCGGTTGTATCTGGCACTTGGAAGGGTGTGTTTTATTAAGTATCCGGTTCTAGTTGTCATAAGGTCAAGGTACAACTCCAAGTCGTCCTGTTACCGAAGATCACGGCTATTCGAATAGATTAACTTCCCTGCAGGGGTGCACCACATAACCCAACACGCTCGATCCCATTTGGCCAGACACACTTTCCTGGGTCATGCCCGGCCTCGGAAGATCAACACGTCGCAGCCCTACCTAGGCAAAACAGAGAGGCCAGCACGCCGGTCTAAACCTAAGCGCACAGGGGTCTGGGCCCATCGCCCATAGCACACCTGCACGTTGCGAGGGCGGCCGGAAGCAGACCTAGCCTAGCAGGCGTTCCAGTCCAATCCGGCGCGCGCCGCTCCGTCGCTGACGTCTGAAGTGCTTCGGCTGATACCACGACGTCGGGATACCCATAACTACTCCCACGTAGATGGTTAGTGCGTATAGGCTCGTAGCCGACTCAGATCAAATACCAAGATCTCGTTAAGCGTGTTAAGTATCCGCGAACGCCGAACAGGGCCAGGCCCACCTCTCTCCTAGGTGGTCTCAACCTGCCCTGTCGCTCCGCCACAAAGTAACAGTCGAGGGCCGTCGGGAACCCAGGCCCACCTCTACCGGGATGGAGCCACCTGTCCTTTCAGCCCCCTCGTCAGAATCACTTGCGGGTACTCAATGAGCTGACCCGACTTTAGTCACCATCTGTATAGTATGTATGTATGTATATTATATACCCGTGATCACCTCCCGAGTGATCACGGCCCAATAGTATAGCAAGGCAGACTGACAAGAATGTAGGGCCAATGATGATAAACTAGCATCCTATACTAAGCATTTAGGATTGCAGGTAAGGTATCAACAGATGTAGCAACAATGTCAGGCTATGCATCAGAATAGGATCAACGGAAAGCAGTAACAGGCTACACTACTCTAATGCAAGCAGTATAGAAGAGAATAGGCGATATCTGGTGATCAAGGGGGGGGCTTGCCTGGTTGCTCTGGCAAGAGAGAGGGGTCGTCAACTCCGTAGTCGTACTGGGTAGCAGCGGCGTCGGTCTCGGTGTCTAGCGAGAGAAGAGGGGGAAGAAACAATAAATATAATGCAAACAAATGCAAGACGATGCATGACATGACAAAGCGTGGTGCTAGGTGTGCCCTAACGCGGTACGAGGTGGTACCGGTGAAGGGGGGTAACATCCGGGAAATTATCCCTCGTGTTTTGTGTTTTCGGGCAGAGGAGCCGGAGGGGAAAAGTTGCATGTTTGCTATGCTAGGGAGGTGTGGCGGACGAACGGGCTGCGTAACCGGAATCGTCTCGTCGTTCTGAGCAACTTTCATGTTGAAAATAATTAAATCCGAGTCACGGATTAAAAGATATGGTTTTCTAAAGATTTTATTAGTTTTTGGAATTTAATTAATTATTTAATTTAATTCGAAATTTGGTTTTATGACATCAGCATGATGTCATGCTGACATCAGCAGTCAACAGAGTTGACTGGGTCAACTATGTGTGGGACCCTCATGTCATTGATTGATTAGTCTAATCAGGGGGTTAATTAAGTTAACTAGTAATTAGGTTAATCTAATCAAGACTAATTAATTTAATTAAGCCTTTAATCAATTAATTAATTATCATTTTAATTAATTTTAGTTATTATTTATTAATTCATTTTTAAAAAAAATTAATTTAATTAGTATTATTTTTTTTGTTTTCGTTCACACGGGGTGGGCCCCGTTGTCTGTGGCACAGAGGCCTTGCGGGTCGGGCGCTGGGTGCGGGCGTGGTGCCCGTGCCCGAGGCCGAACGGGGCTGGCCTCGGACGCGGCCCGTGGCGTGGGCGCCGGCAGCCAGTCGGGGGCGAGCTGCGGTGGATGCAGCAGCAGGCCGGCGGCGGGGCACTGCGACTCGAGGCGAGGTGAGCGACGGGCTGCGCGAGAGGAGGCGCCCGAGCGAGGACGAATGCAGGGGAGTGTGGGCAGCGGCGACTATAGGCGCGGGCACGCGCGTTGGTGAAGGGAACGGCCGAGTGCGGCAACGGGAGGCCGGGGCGCGACCTGGGGCGGGTGTCGGCGTGAGTGGAGCGCCAGCCAAGGCGACTTCTAGCGCGGGACGGAACCGACGAGCATGGCGACTAGAGGATGCAGATCGAGGGGGATGCAGAGGGGAAAGGCGCGCCAGCTCACATCGTTGACGGGGAGAGGCTCGGGGAGGCGCGGGATGTAGTGAAGCCGTCGGAACCGACGATGAACGGCGGCGGACGAAGATGACTGTGGCGGAGAAGACCGGTGATGGCGATGGCTATGTGGCGTGGTTGGAGAAGAGGTCGAGGACGGGGAGTCGCGGCAACCATGGCGATGGCTGGCATCGGGAGGAAGCAGAGGCGCAGGAGGCAGGCCAGCAACGTCGGGGCCCGTCCCTCCAACGAGCAGAGGACGACGCGGGGCGGCGTCGGGCGGCTTCGGGTCCTCGC
>NC_057809.1:516538655-516546586 GCF_018294505.1 Triticum aestivum | reverse complement strand
TAAGGGAGGCGGGATGGGCCAGCCAGGTGGGCCTGGTAGCCTAGCTGGGCCGAACGGCCAGGGAGGGTCTTTCCTCTCTTTTTGTTGTTTCTGTTTTTTTTTCTTTTATGTATTTTTTTTCTTTTCTGTTTTATTTTGTTCCTGATCGTATTTTAGTTTTGTGAAGTACAAAAATGATCCCTAAATTGGTAATAGGAATTATACCACGTCACAACTAACTTGGCACCTAAATATATTAGTTTGTAATTGTTTATCATTTTAAAGCATTTAAATAATTGTTTTTGCTATTGTTTTAGTTTATTTAGTGCATTTAAGTATTTTATTAAGAGATGATTTCTTCACCAGCATTTATTATGGATTATTAGACACATTAGGAACAATTTAGTTTTGACTTTAGAAAACTTTAATTGTTTTGACTTTAATTCAAATTTGAATTTGGTTCGGTTCCGAGCTAACACGAGATTATCAACAATAATCGAGGTGACGTGGCATCATTACCAGAGGGTTACTGTAGCTTGATTACCCGGGCGTCACAATTCTCCTCCACTACAAGAAATCTCGTCCCGAGATTTAGGAGCGGGAGTAAGGGGGAAGGGATTTGGTTACGAAATTCTAACGAATCTTCTCAGTCTTGGTTGCTCTTCTCGAAGAGGTCGACCCATTATATTGATGTCTTCCTTTCTCTGCTTCAGGTCATCATGATGAAGTCATCATCCTTTCTTCAGAAATTTCATCGTACTAACGAAAGATTAAGGGGGTATACCGAAGAATGGATCTCTGCAGGGTAGATTATCTGGTAGACAACAACGAGGAAGGTGGCGGAAAGTAACTCTCGAATTGAAATTTAAGACAATATCGAGAGCAAAGCAAGAAGGTGCAAAATAGAAGTTTCAAGCGCATAGGAAATCGTTCGTTGCCTGAAGCGAAGTGTGAAAGGGGTTCAGAGCAATGGGAATAAGTATTGCGTCTGATACCAAATTGATGATCTCATCAGAAGGTGGCTCGTGAATTACACACGAGGCCACGCGTGAGGAATAACTTTGGGAACAGGGGGTGTACAGGAGAGTCAGGTTTCGATCCTGTGGAACTGTGGGTTATGGGCCCACCATGTGGGTTAAAAATAGGAGGGGTGACATCTCGCATGGTCACAATAGCAAGGCATGTCAGAGGGTAGCCTATCAGTTATGTCGGCACAATGTCGGTACCAGGGGCGAGGGACGAAGAGAACCATTTTCCTGCTCGTTGAACGAGGCGGACCAATAGGCAAAGTTCTCGTCCATCGGTGGTGACCGGAATGCTATCGACAATTTCAACAGGGTCTTACTGACAGAGTTGTACACCGAGGTGTTTACCTGAGCAGGAGAATAATACTGCTTAGATTATATAGACCTCAAGAAAGGTTAAACCAACCAATGGAACGGAAAATAAGATTATCAGATTAAACAGAATAATGAAAAGGAAAATGTGTTTAAACACATATATCAGGGGGTATATCCTTCCCAAGGGCAAGCAACGCATGATATTCATGACGGGATATAGCGTAGAAAACCCCTTTAGGAAAGGGAAGAGAAATTTTCATGACATTACCCATTCAACGGTGTTTGGATAATTGGGCAGGAAACATTTAACATTGGGTTTCAAATGTTCTTGTTGAAAATTGGAGTACCATAGACATGCTTCGAGATAGCATTGACATGGTCTTCATGTGAAGATCAGACTCTGGAAACACGAAGGATCCATCAGGAATAACTTGTAGAATAAGTCTTACAATTTCCTCATGGGTGAATGGATAGCCTTGCTGAAAAGGAATGACATCAAGTTACCGGGTCATCAAAGGATCAATATCATAACTCTTGGAAAGTTGTCCTAACCATCATATCTGACGGAGATTCAGGTATGATTGGTGTCAGGATACCTCAGGCTCAGGATGCCTGAGAAGAAAGGTGCAACACCAATTGACGGGATGACACTGTAAGATTCTCGGGAAATGAACTATGAAGTGACTTCCGTTAACAAGAGTTCATCATTAACCCAAGGAGAGGACAAGGAGGTGTCTGGTGAACTCAGCGGCAATTCACCGAGATTCCCAAAAGATGGATTTCCACCATTAAGTGAACAAGGAGATAACATTTGTCAGATCAAATGATATAAGGAAGTATGCTCGAGGAAAACATACACAATTAAACATTGGTTGAAAGGTGCGCCCGAAATATGGGTTGGGTTGCACGACCAATGTCAGAATGGTGATTCAATTAGCGAAGGACTTAGAATGAACTATCGCCCATTCACTTCAAAGCAATAGGGTTGCTAGAAGTTTTGAATTCACACGTCATAGCTCCATTGTCGGTATTCCGGTTGAAAACAATACGGGGACCAAGGAATGAACGAAGATGGCAAGTAGTATTATGATATCAAGAATTATTTAGAGGTGGTGAAATTCTCACCACATCCTTGATAAAAAGAGATGGTAATACTTCCGAGGTAAGGAAGATCAACTGCTGGGTAGCAGTGATCTCAAGGTTTACACAAAACACGAACAAGTTGTGTTGAACGAAAGGCAATAAAGTGGTCGATGAGAACAGGAATCATCGAGGGGCAAGGATGGTATTACCCATCATGAATTCAATTGAATTCCTGGAAGAGCTCATAAGGTTGATGATGATCACGACACAATTGTCGAGAGATTTCATGCAGATGTAGTCAATCAGCGACGACATCAAGTCAAAGGAATGATGAAGCAAGAGGTTATTGGAACCACAGTTACGACACAAACTCGAACTCAAGCTTGTTGTTTAAGGTGAAAGGGTATGATGAGGAAAATCGACGTAAGGTTAGTTCATCGTCGAAAATTGGTGCTCCGAGAATAAGGACCAGGTAGCACCGTTAGAATCGTCACGACAATGATATAGCCAAACAGGCTAGGAATGGCGTGATCAGGTACAAACTCATACTTATAGAAGCTTACTGAAGAGTTGTTGAACCGTAGGGCGGACTCGGTTCAGTTATCGGTGTCTTTGAGTGTTCAATAACTCCGAGCCCATGAAAAATTGTAATCGGTGAGTATGTAGTACTTGATGAAGAACTCATAAGAAATTATGCAGTTCCAAGATAATCTCGAGATACCAGGTGGTAATACTCGACGACAGATCAAACTCGAAGTTGAACTGGGGTATTGCTCTATAGAAGACAAGTGCTTAAACTTGCACAGGACATGATATTTAAAGGAGAACATGGTCAGAACCACGATTGCAAAAAGGCCAGATCTCAGATATAAGATGAACTTATACCAAGGGAATAATTGATTTTAAAAGTAGCTTCGATGAGAGATGTACATCGTGTCCATGGGCATGAACGCAAAGTTCAAGGTCGACTCCCACTTCTCCAATGCACAACCTTTCATTCACTTCTCGCGCTCAATGAAGTTGTAGTTTTGAAATTTTATCTGGCAAAATACCAGAAGAGTACGACTCGTGAAAACTTTCGAGTTCACACATATTAAGGAAGGCATAGGTTCAACCCATCGGGGCATCTTAGAATCCTATACCAGAATTTTTTAGAAGTAATTAACTCAAGCTCGAAGGCAGAGCATGGTTGAGAAAGCAGACGATACAATTTACCAAAGGCATTATGTATCCGAGAAAAAGGCTCACAAGTTTATTGAATATGAAGGGCGTTGTCAGATAAAATCCAACAAAGGAGCTGGTGGTCCACAAGGGATCTGACGTGAGCATCGGTACTCAACTAGAGGAAGCAGATTATAGAAACAACTGACTAACTCAATTGTCAAATGCAAAGGAATTATGTTTTTCAAATCAAGGGATCAGAAGCAATGCTCTGATTAGGGGTGGATAAGTTGAATAGCCGTAGGGTACAATCGAAGACAATTGGATTGGTTGAGAACCAATTCCAGTAAAAAGAATGGCAGCTCAGCCGGAAAAGTAATTTATAAGGATCAATGATGATTGCGTGTATTCGCAAACATATTGAGTCAACAGACTCAAAATGGTAATGACAAGGAATGTCAATATGACTACGAGACTTATGGGATTATCCATAATGCAAGCAAGCAAGAATTTCAAGAGCCAAAGGCTCCAAAGGATTTTCGGAAGATCGAATATTATTTTGAAGACTTTTGTGAAACTCATGAACAACTTGGGATAAGCGGATACTCGACAAGTGCGAGAATTATCCATAGGGGTATCCAGGTGACAAGGAATTGCAAGACAGTAGGCACAAGATATTCTCGGATCAATAGAGAGAATTTCGGGGTATCTTGTAATAACAAGATCAACTGAGAATAAAAGTAAGAACGTCAAGTGTATGTATTTATCCATAGGGATATTTCGATGGTAGGGAATTGCAAAGGCAACGGGCACAAAGTCTCAAAAGAGTTTCGGCGAGTAACTTCGAAATCTTCTGGTGTAGCCGGCGATCACCTGGACTGAAGGGGCTCTCTGGGAGAAAGTATTTTCGAGAACCTAAAGTCAGATTTTAGTAAAAATCGTTTAACCCGAATAGAAGAGATGTCAGAGTCCCAGAGCATAGGTCAAGGAATAAAAGATCCTACTACCACCCAATGGCGACGTGGGCCCGTAAGGCACACAGCCAAGTTAGTAAAAGTTTTGCAATGACTAGACTCAACTTCGGCCAAGGAGTTGGAAAGGGGGATTCCTACAGGCAGTCGGCTCTGATACCAACTTGTGACGCCCCCGATTCAATCATACACTAATCATGCACGCAAATGTGTACGATCAAGATCAGGGACTCACGGGAAGATATCACAACACAACTCTACAAATAAAATAAGTCATACAAGCATCATAATACAAGCCAAGGGCCTCGAGGGCTCGAATACAAGTGCTCGATCATAGACGAGTCAGCGGAAGCAACAATATCTGAGTACAGACATAAGTTAAACAAGTCTGCCTTAAGAAGGCTAGCACAAACTGGGATACAGATTGAAAGAGGCGCAGGCCTCCTGCCTGGGATCCTCCTAACTACTCCTGGTCATCGTCAGCGGGCATCACGTAGTAGTAGGCACCTCCAGTGTAGTAGGAATCATCGTCGACGGTGGCTTCTGGCTCCAGGGCTCCAGCATCTGGTTGCGACAACCAGGTAGAAGGGAAAGGGGGAAAAGAGGGAGAAAAGCAACCGTGAGTACTCATCCAAAGTACTCGCAAGCAAGGAGCTACACTACATATGCATGGGTATATGTGTAAGGAGGCCATATCAGTGGACTGAACTGCAGAATGCCAGAATAAGAGGGGGATAGCTAATCCTGTCGAAGACTACGCTTCTGGCAGCCTCCGTCTTGCAGCATGTAGAAGAGAGTAGATTGAAGTCCCCCAAGTAGCATCTCCGAGTAGCATCTCCAAGTAGCATCTCCAGTAGCATAATCCTACCCGGCGATCCTCTCCTTGTATCCCTGAGAGAGAGCGACCACCGGTTGTATCTGGCACTTGGAAGGGTGTGTTTTATTAAGTATCCGGTTCTAGTTGTCATAAGGTCAAGGTACAACTCCAAGTCGTCCTGTTACCGAAGATCACGGCTATTCGAATAGATTAACTTCCCTGCAGGGATGCACCACATAACCCAACACGCTCGATCCCATTTGGCCGGACACACTTTCCTGGGTCATGCCCGGCCTCGGAAGATCAACACGTCGCAGCCCTACCTAGGCAAAACAAAGAGGCCAGCACGCCGGTCTAAACCTAAGCGCACAGGGGTCTGGGCCCATCGCCCATAGCACACCTGCACGTTGCGAGGGCGGCCGGAAGCAGACCTAGCCTAGCAGGCGTTCCAGTCCAATTCGGCGCGCGCCGCTCCGTCGCTGACGTCTGAAGTGCTTCGGCTGATACCACGACGTCGGGATACCCATAACTACTCCCACGTAGATGGTTAGTGCGTAGAGGCTCGTAGCCGACTCAGATCAAATACCAAGATCTCGTTAAGCGTGTTAAGTATCCGCGAACGCCGAACAGGGCCAGGCCCACCTGTCTCCTAGGTGGTCTCAACCTGCCCTGTCGCTCCGCCACAAAGTAACAGTCGAGGGCCGTCGGGAACCCAGGCCCACCTCTACCGGGATGGAGCCACCTGTCCTTTCAGCCCCCTCGTCAGAATCACTTGCGGGTACTCAATGAGCTGACCCGACTTTAGTCACCATCTGTATAGTATGTATGTATGTATAGTATATACCCGTGATCACCTCCCGAGTGATCACGGCCCAATAGTATAGCAAGGCAGACTGACAAGAATGTAGGGCCAATGATGATAAACTAGCATCCTATACTAAGCATTTAGGATTGCAGGTAAGGTATCAACAGATGTAGCAACAATGTCAGGCTATGCATCAGAATAGGATCAACGGAAAGCAGTAACAGGCTACACTACTCTAATGCAAGCAGTATAGAAGAGAATAGGCGATATCTGGTGATCAAGGGGGGGGCTTGCCTGGTTGCTCTGGCAAGAGAGAGGGGTCGTCAACTCCGTAGTCGTACTGGGTAGCAGCGGCGTCGGTCTCGGTGTCTAGTGAGAGAAGAGGGGGAAGAAACAATAAATATAATGCAAACAAATGCAAGACGATGCATGACATGACAAAGCGTGGTGCTAGGTGTGCCCTAACGCGGTACGAGGTGGTACCGGTGAAGGGGGGTAACATCCGGGAAATTATCCCTGGTGTTTCGTGTTTTCGGGCAGAGGAGCCGGAGGGGAAAAGTTGCATGTTTGCTATGCTAGGGAGGTGTGGCGGACGAACGGGCTGCGTAACCGGAATCGTCTCGTCGTTCTGAGCAACTTTCATGTTGAAAATAATTTAATCCGAGTCACGGATTAAAAGATATGGTTTTCTAAAGATTTTATTAGTTTTTGGAATTTAATTAATTATTTAATTTAATTCGAAATTTGGTTTTATGACATCAGCATGATGTCATGCTGACATCAGCAGTCAACAGAGTTGACTGGGTCAACTATGTGTGGGACCCTCATGTCATTGATTGATTAGTCTAATCAGGGGGTTAATTAAGTTAACTAGTAATTAGGTTAATCTAATCAAGACTAATTAATTTAATTAAGCCTTTAATCAATTAATTAATTATCATTTTAATTAATTTTAGTTATTATTTATTAATTCATTTTTAAAAAAATTAATTTAATTAGTATTATTTTTTTTGTTTTCGTTCACAGGGGGTGGGCCCCGTTGTCTGTGGCACAGAGGCCTTGCGGGTCGGGCGCTGGGTGCGGGCGTGGTGCCCGTGCTCGAGGCCGAACGGGGCTGGCCTCGGACGCGGCCCGTGGCGTGGGCGCCGGTAGCCAGTCGGGGGCGAGCTGCGGTGGATGCAGCAGCAGGCCGGCGGCGGGGCGCTGCGACTCGAGGCGAGGTGAGCGACGGGCTGCGCGAGAGGAGGCGCCCGAGCGAGGACGGATGCAGGGGAGTGTGGGCAACGGCGGCTATAGGCGCGGGCACGCGCGTTGGTGAAGGGCACGGCCGAGTGCGGCAACGGGAGGCCGGGGCGCGACCTGGGGCGGGTGTCGGCATGAGTGGAGCGCCGGCCAAGGCGACTTCTAGCGCGGGACGGAACCAACGAGCATGGCGACTAGAGGATGCAGATCGAGGGGGATGCAGAGGGGAAAGGCGCGCCAGCTCACATCGTTGACGGGGAGAGGCTCGGGGAGGCGCGGGATGTAGTGAAGCCGTCGGAACCGACGATGAACGGCGGCGGACGAAGATGACTGTGGCGGAGAAGACCGGTGATGGCGATGGCTATGTGGCGTGGTTGGAGAAGAGGTCGAGGACGGGGAGTCGCGGCAACCATGGCGATGGCTGGCATCGGGAGGAAGCAGAGGCGCAGGAGGCAGGCCAGCAACGTCGGGGCCCGTCCCTCCAACGAGCAGAGGACGACGCGGGGCGGCGTCGGGCGGCTTCGGGTCCTCGC
>NC_057809.1:516536576-516537810 GCF_018294505.1 Triticum aestivum | reverse complement strand
TTTCTTTTCTGTTTTATTTTGTTCCTGATCGTATTTTAGTTTTGTGAAGTACAAAAATGATCCCTAAATTGGTAATAGGAATTATACCACGTCACAACTAACTTGGCACCTAAATATATTAGTTTGTAATTGTTTATCATTTTAAAGCATTTAAATAATTGTTTTTGCTATTGTTTTAGTTTATTTAGTGCATTTAAGTATTTTATTAAGAGATGATTTCTTCACCAGCATTTATTATGGATTATTAGACACATTAGGAACAATTTAGTTTTGACTTTAGAAAACTTTAATTGTTTTGACTTTAATTCAAATTTGAATTTGGTTCGGTTCCGAGCTAACACGAGATTATCAACAATAATCGAGGTGACGTGGCATCATTACCAGAGGGTTACTGTAGCTTGATTACCCGGGCGTCACAAGGCTATAGACGCATCTTGCCTTGATATGTACATGTGATGTTACTCATACTACTAGTAACTAGCTATGTTACTACTTTCCTCTCTTTCTTCATTTACTGCTTGACACATCATCTACTTTATCTAGATATGTGTGGTGTTACTACCTATGTTACTCCCATTGTGGGTAGTCTCATACTATAGTAAGACTATACCCACAGTGGGAGTAACATAGGTAGTAACATCACACATATCCACTTTCCTCCATTTATTCATTTATTGCTTGCCACATCATCTATTTTATCTAGATATGTGTGATGTAATTACTACCTATGTTACTCCCACTGTGGGTAGTTTGGCTACACTACAAAAAGAAGACACATCCGTGACATTTTGGGCCGAACGAATTTTTTTTGTCATACATATGACACTTCTATGACGATAATTGTGACAAAACCCGGTATCATCATAGATTTGGTGGGCTCCTACTTCTATGACAAAAATCATGACAGAAAATGGGCTTTTCGTCCTGGGCGGGTTGGAGACGCAGCTCCATGACATTCTTTGGGCCGTCCATGACGGAAAAAACCATGGTAGAAGCGAGGCGGAGGAAAATTTCGGGGAGTTCCCAGTTACGGTGGGAGGTCGGGGTCGAGCGATGCACATTTCTCTCGTACACGTACGCGTGTGTGTGCGAGGCGTTGGGCTCTAACTGAACCCGAGCGATTGCACTGCAGGCTACGCGTTACTGAACCCGAGCGATCGATCGATGGCTGTTAACTGAACCTGATCGAGCGATTCCTTCGCTACTGCTGCTAACTGAAGCCGATCGATTGGAT
>NC_057809.1:516500943-516536103 GCF_018294505.1 Triticum aestivum | reverse complement strand
CGGTGGAGGGGTGCCCGTGGAGGGGTGGTTGAACAGGACCCCTTGGTGTGGAGGGCTGGATGAACAGTAGACGATGGAGGGGTGGTTGAATAGTAGCCGGTGGAGTAGCACGCGGTGGAGGCTGGATGAACAGGAGCCCGTGGAGGCTGGAGGAGGTCGACGGTAGCCCATGGAGGCTGGAGGAGGTCGACGGTGGAGATGAACAATATCCCGTGGAGTCCCATTTTGCGGTACGCCACACCCCACCCAATGAACAGGACCCCCGTTTCGACTGTAGCGCTCCAACACAAGTCCGTTTCATCCGTTTTGCGGTATGCCACACCCCTCCCGATCAACAGGACCCCCGTTTCGACCGTAGGAGGTCCGTTTTGTCCGTTTTGCGGTACGCCACACCCCTCCCGATCAACAAGACCCCTGTTTCGACCGTAGGAGGTCCGTTTCGTCTGTTTTGCGGTACGCCAGACCCCTCCCGATCAACAGGACCCCGTTTCGAACATAGAAGGTCTGTTTCCTTCGTTGTGCGGTACGCTAGGCCTCGTTTCCATTGCCTGTTTTGTCCAAGCCCTCCCGATGAACATGACCACGCATTCCGTTATGACCCAACCGGTTGGCTCCCACGCGTTCCGTTTCCTCCCGATGAACACGGCGCATTCCGTTGCCTCCCAATGAACACGACGCATTCCGTTGCCTCCCCATGAACACGACGCATTCCGTTGCCTCCCCATGAACACGACGACGACGCTGCTTCTCCGTTCTGACCCAGCCATGTACACGAGCCCTGGCCGTACGTATGCGCGAGTAGGCGTTCGAGACCCCGCCCGTATGTACACATACGTGGCCGTATTTTCTTTCTTGCACCCTGGCTGTCGTACGTACGTGTACATGCTACGTGCGTGCCTCTACTACGACACGTGCATGCCTCTACATCCACCAGTATATATGTACGTACACGTTCGCGACCAGAATGACAACGCTATGTATGCTTCGACCAGGTGGGTCCCGACTGTCAGGCACTTCCTTGCCTGCGAAGATGTAGCTGGTGGGTCCCAGCAGTCAGGGAGCGAATCGTTTTTTTGCTCGAAGGCACTTCCTTGCGTGTGAAGATGTAGCTGGTGGGTCCCAGCAGTCAGGGGCAAACATTTTTTTTCCGCGAAATACGATGGCCCGTCCGGTGGGTCCCCGCTGTTAGGTGGAGGAATAATTATTTTGCACGTAATAAGGAGGCACTTCCTTGCTGCGGCCGTGGACCCAGCTGTCAGCCTCTCCACATACAGTCCACGTCCGATGGAAGCCGTTCCTTGACCATGTTGACCACGCTGTGCCAAGAGCACTAGGGCGATGGACGATGGCGAGGCCTAGGAAGGGGACGACGCGGAGCCGGGGAAGACACGGCAGTGGATGCCCACGCGTAGAGTACGAGGGTTCATTGGTTCGCTGCGGTGTGAGGCTGCCATCGCCGCAGAATAACCAGAGGTGTGGGTGAGTAGAGGGATGGCCTGGCCAGCGGTGGGAGTAGTAGGGGGCGGTGAGGCCTCCGCCGCATCGCAGCCAGCCATGGGAGGCAGGAGGACGAGGCACGGCCGGCGCTGGTTTGGGCGGCTGGAGCAAGAAGACCAGAGGTTGAAGAAGTACTACGGCCATTGGATGGACATCGTACTGTCACTAGAGCTAGAATCATGCATATTGACTAAGTTGACAAAGCCCTCCGTCCCCGTCAACTTAGTAGGCCCACAAGTCAGCCTGCCACTATACTGGGTCCCAGCTAACAGGGGAGTATTCATTTTTTTTGTGCGTAATAAGGAGGCACTTCCTTGTGTGCGAAGATATAGCTGGTGGGTCCGAGCTGTCAGTGGTGGTAACGTTTTTTTCGCGAAATACAGAGGCCCTTTCGGTGGGTCCCTAATGTGAGGTGGAGGAATCATTATTTTGCGCGTAATAAGGAGGCATTTCCTTGCGTGTGGCCGTGGACCCAGCTGTCGGCCTCTCCACGTACATTCCACTTCAGATGCATGTCGGTCGTTGACCACGTTGACCAGGCCGCGCCGGGAGCACTAGGGCGGTGGACGACGGCGAGGCCTAGGAAGGGAACGACATGGAGGCAGGGAAGACTCGGCAGTTGTTTCCCACACGGAGGGGATTACGACTGTACGAGGGTTTACTGGTTTGTCTGCCGTCGCCGGAGAATAACAGCAGGTGTGGGTGAGTAGAGGGATGGCTAGGCCAGCGATGGGAGTACAGTGGGGCGGTGAGGCCTGCGCGGCAGCACAGCCGGCCGCGGGGAGGAGGGAGCAGGCAGTCCCGCTAGCGCTTGTTTGAGCGGCTGGAGCAGGAAGAGCAGAGATTGAAGAAGCACGACAGCCGTTCGATGGACATCCAACAGTCATTGCTTGTGCGTCAACCTTTTTTTAGGAAAGCCTCAAATCTGTGGAAAACAGCATACATCCCATCTGCCATTATTTCTAATAATTTACAGCCCATTTGCTAATTCTTAAGGTTTTTTTGGAGCCCATATTCTTTTTGTTAGCATTACATCCCATATTGTGGCCACGGTTAAAACATTATACGGAATTTTGCATATTTCCGTGCGGTCTGAACTGTTTTTAATCCCGAAATTTCGACTCACATTCAAACTGATTTTAAAAATAAATGCATATCTATATAAAATCCAACAAATTCTCCACGCATAAAAAATAATTTAATTTAAAATCTCGAAATGAAAAAAAGATATTTGAAACTAATTGCCGGTTTGATGTGTTTTAAAAATGTACAACCCATTTCTCATTACTGATAGGCCATTTTCTCGGCCAGCCGAATGAAGCTCTCCTCGTCTTGAAAGATTTGCAGCCCAACAGGCCTGACAAAGCGACTTACTTGGCAAATCACAAAAAAACTGGGCTGTGGCCGTGGACCCAGCTGTCAGCCTCTCCACGTACAGTACTCTTCCGATGGAAGTCGGTCATTGACCACATTGACCACGCCGCGCCAAGAGCACCAAGGCTGTGGACGACGACGAGGCCTAGGAAGGGGACGACGCGGAGCCGGGGAAGACGCGGCAGTGGAAGCCCACGCGAAGAGGAGTGCGAGGGTTCACTGGTTCGGCTGCGGCGTGAGGCTGCCATGGCCGCAGAATAACAGGGGGTGTGGGTGAGTAGAGGGATACCCTGGGCCAGCGGTGGGAGTAGTAGGGGGCGGTGAGGCCTCCGCGGCATCATAGCCGGCCATGAGAGGCAGAAGCACGCGTCACGACCGGCGCTGCTTTGGGCGGCTGGAGCAAGAAGACCAGAGGTTGAAGAAGCACTATGGCCGTTGGATGGACATCGTACGGTCACTGGAGCTAGAATCGTTCATATTGACTAAGTTGACAAAGCCCTCCGTCCTCGTCAACTTAGTAGGCCCATAAGTCAGCCACCCACTATGGTGGGTCCCAGCTAGCAGGGGGTATTCATTTTTTGGTGCGTAATAAGGAGGCACTTCCTTGCGTGCGAAGATATAGCTGGTGGGTCCGACCTGTCAGCGGGGGGAACATTTTTCCGCGAAATACAGAAGCCCTTCCCACATATAGTGCACATACAGTGCATGATAAGGAGGAACTTTCCTTGCGTGCGACCATGGACCTCGTGGGTCCCAGCCGTCAGGCTCTCCACGTACAGTCCTCTTTTGATGACTCTCGTATGTTGACCACGCCGCGCCGAGCGCACCGAGGAGGTGGACAACGGCGAGGCCCCAGACTCGAACGACCCGGAGATGGGGAAGACGCGGCAGTGGAGTCGCAGATGGGGAGGAGTGGGAAACTTCACTGGTTTGGGTGCGGGGTGGGCCTACACTCGGCAGAGAATAACAGGAGGTCCGGAGTGGAGGGATGGCCTGGCCGTCGGCGGGGTAGCGTTTCGCTGAGGAGCGCAAAACAACGCCGTTGGACGCCGAAGGCTGGAGCAGGCGGTTCCGGCAGCGCTGGGGGAAGAAGACGAGAGATTGAAGAAGAATGCCGGCCGTTGGATGTAAATCCAACGCCTTCTTAGGCTTCGACCTACTGGCCCACATGTCAGCCAGTCCATTTGTTTTTTAGTCCATTTGGTGGGCTAGGTGAAACAATGATGTAGCATCTATGCAGCCCGTTTAAATCCCATTTGCATTTTTCTCGAAATCCGCAGACTTGCTGGGCTGGGTGAAAATATCATGTTGGGCTAGATGGAGAAATGTTATAAAAACATAAACACATGATTGCACGTCAGTAAAATCTTTGCAAGCTTATGTACGCAATCACTAGGAGTTAACTTGCCAAGTTATATATAAACAATTATTATTATTATTTTTTTGTAAGAACTTTCAACTTACGAAATAAAATATCATTTTAATTTGATGAGTTAATAGTACGTGGGGTATTATTATTTTTTAGGCTAGACGTGGGATAGTTGAGTTGGTTCTAGGGGAAAGTACTGGGAGAAACTCAGTTTACATCGAAAAAGGAAGTGGGAGAAAATTCAGAGACCTGCTGGGTCCACCTGAGGAGGGGAATATGTCGGGAGGAAGGAGATTCAAAGCACGGCAGCCGAGTGAACTAGTTTTTTTTTACGGACAAGTGAACTAGTTTACATACATAAGAAAATAGCCACTAAAAAGCAATCAGGTTAATGGGTTCTTAAAAGAAATATTTCGGACAAAACAGATAATTACGACACATAGGCTAATGCATGAAACACTCAGATGATAAAGGTGCTTATAAAGAGATAAAGTACAACATCTAGACCTTCCTGGCACGCTTGATCATGATGCTGCGGCTGTCCATGTACTCGTCGGTTACGGGAAGCAGACACGCCCTCATGTCCAAGATCTGCCTGTACATGTCGTAGCATGCGTATGCGTCCTTGGCCGCGTAGGTTATGTAGGCTAGATTCAGAGGTACCTCCCACGTGTTCAGGTCGTCTTCTTTCATGTTGGCGTATCAGGGGTCGATGATGGTCTCAGCGAGGTCAACCACGGAGTCCTTCTCCTGCCCGTTGCTGATGATCTTGTATTGCTTCTAGATGTCGACAAGCTTGTTGCACCAGATGGCCGAATCATCGCGTTCTTCCTTCTCTCCACCATAGTGAAGGTGCAGTCGGCGCTGCCGATGAAACAGGCGAATGCTCCAGAACCTGGTGCATCCATAGGACTGAGGCGAGGCAGAGCTTCACCGAGTCCGTATCGTTGGTGTACATCACATTCAACTTGGTGCAGCCATAGGAATGAACAGCGAACTCAAAGGGGAACTCCTTGCTGAAGTCCATATCCAGCAGGCTCACCCCTCAGATCGCCATTGGAGTCTCTTCGAGTGAACGAGTGTGTAGGCGGCGGCAACAGTTCGTTTTTCAGCTCTTGGGGAACTGGATTCAACAGTAAGCTGAGTGTGTACATGCAACAACAGTTACTACCCCTTCCTCGTCCGCTGCACGCCCGACAGAAGATGCACCCTCGGCCACACGTCGGTTCACGAGTAGGTCTGTATTGGTACTGTAATAACAGGAGTTAGTGGTCACTTTACTTAAATTTAATTAGCTTTAATAGAAATTTATACTTAAAACAAGCAATTCATTCACTCATTCTATCAGTGCCACAGGATCAACATGCACAACAATTAGAATTATTATTCTCAGGAGGCACACGATCAGCACATTTGTCGCATTTTCACAAAGATAATACTACCAAATTTGAACTGTTTGTTATGGTTGTTGTCCTCTGCATCATCATGCCGTGTTTCCCAGCTTGTAAGATTTAGAACCAACAAATAAGATCCAAATAATAAGTACAATAAAGATGCCTACACATCTCATTGATTCCTAGCTTGCAAGATTCAGAACCAACAAATAAGATCCAAATAATAAGTACAACAAAGATGCCTACACATCTCATTGATTCCCAGCTTGCAAGATTCAGAACCAACAAATAAGATTCAAATAATAAGTACAACAAAGATGCCTACACATCTTACTGATTCCAAGCTTGCAAGATTCAGAACCAACCCATTTGAGCCTTTTGATAAAGTGAATATCAGGATTAAATCCATCTTGGCTAGCCACGTAATACAATCGAAGAACTTGGAGAATGCTCTTGACCGTCACAACATCTGTAGTTGAGTATTCCTGTTTGTATAACATGTTTGCACAGCACAAACAAGGAGACATGAGAGCATGATTTCGCTTTAATAGCGGCCTCCTTGAACTCAACCTCCAGCTCTACTTGGATGAGGTCTACCTGGAGTTCCATGATTCAATTTATGCGCCTTTTTCTGCAGTTCACCTGAAATGAAGCAAAGATTGCATCATTTAGCTAGCAAGAAGTACTTGCTCTTGTGAGCTGGCAGGTTCTTCTATAGTAGTTGCACTAAAATTGAGGAACATTAAGGTTGGCTGTCTGGCTCATGTAAGGTTCAACTATAACTTTCTTATCCTTTTGTGCAGTTCCACTAAAATAAAGTGCCATTGTGGTGACAGTGACGGCTCCATCTTGCAAAGGCTAATAAAATGTTGCATGATATTACCAGCAGAAACTTGACGGAGATTTTGGAAACTCCAATCACCATTTTGTGCAGTTCCACCAAAATTGAGAGTTGTTGCCCACGCGACATTTTAGTTGAACTGCACAAGACACTCATTCCAAAAAAAGTGTTTTGTGCAGTTCACCAAAAGGTCACAATAGCAACAAGGTGAAATGAATATCCCTATCTACACAAAAAGATAGGAAGTAAATAGTTGCTGGTAAATAAGAATATACCAAACATATACAAATGAAAAGAAGCATCTTAATTATGTTCATGGCAATCACGCAAGGACAATAGAAATTTTAAAATGTCAGCAATCAAGGTTGGAAAAAGCGGTAGGCGTAAGCGAGGCGGTTGGCCTTCGCCTAGTGCCTAGGCGATGCCTAAGCACCCTAGGCGCGCCCTAGGCGGTAATATAGTTTTTACTCATAGTGTATTTATGATTATTATATGGGTGTTGATATTAGTTTAGGGTATATAAATAAGTTAATTACCATCTACTTCCATTGGAATATAACTTGTTTGGTATATCAATGTAGTATGTGGCATGATTTCGTGCTTGGGTACGCAATTCGTTGATTGCCTTGCCTAGACCTCCATTTATGCCCTAGGCGAGGCGTTTAGCCATTGCCTAGCGCCTAGGCGTGCCTAAGCGCCTCCTAGGCACCGCCTTTTCCAACAGAGTCAGCAATGCTTCATGTTACCAGAAGCATTACGATCAACAATGAGATTCCTCAAATATGGGATTACTTTAATGGTGGCATTGCTTGTTTACCAGTCACAGTAAATTAACAACAGCTAAAGAGTTGGTTTAAGGGCATGGGACCGTGGGGACACCAGGATAGTCAACAGTGTAAAGGAGCAACTTACTTATCATACTGGGGAAAACAGCAGGAGTGCCATTTGTAACACAGTTTAATTGCATCTTATCACTGGAGGCATTAGATTAACAATAACACTGGTTAGACATGTCCCTAAGGTAATAGTGTGATCGCTTCATTTTACATGTGCCCTTACATTAACAACAACAAAAGGTTGGTATAAGGACATGCGACAGTGGACGCATCGGCACAATGTACCTACAAGGAGGCATAAAGTGGTGATGCCGAGTTTGTTCATGCTATGCGAGGGCAGCAAACCTAATCCTGGAGACCTTGTACTATGTGAGGGCAGCAAATCTAATCCTGGAGACCTTTTACTATGTGAGGGCAGCAAATCTAATCCTGGAGACCTTTTACTATGTGAGGGCAGCAAATCTAATCCTGAGACCTTTTACTATGTGAGGGCAGCAAATCTAATCCCGAGACCTTTTACTATGTGAGGGCAGCAAATCTAATCCTGGAGACCTTTTACTATGTGATGGCAACAAATATAATCCTGGACATACTCTGTTGACTTGTCCACCAGCTGCCACTTTCTATCCTTTTTTCAACCAGTAATAGATATGTTCCTTATCCAGTTTGTACTGCGTTTTCCCATTATTTCCCTTTTCAACCAAGAGACCGGTTGGGTATCCGGTCTCTACTACTTTCACCATATTATTTCCTCTTTGAATCAAGTCCTAGATTCATTCTACAACTTTCTCCCCTTCCTTCGTTGTTTGAACAAATCCCTAGATTCGAATGCATGAAGTAGCTTTACCTCTAATAATACTAAAAATTTAGGTGGCTTTGGAAGAGCTGATGGGAGTAGAAAAAGATGCACATGCAGACACGTGGGGAGCTGGGGCAGTAGATCAAGGCCGCTTTCGAAGAACTTATACCTGAGGGTCGCTGGATGTCGGCGGAGGTAGGTCGGATCTGCGGACAATACGACAGGGAGGAAGAAGGGTCGGAGGACCTCCCAAGCCGGTGCTGTGTCGGAGAGAACGACACGGGCAAAGGATCGGGCCCCTCCGATAGCTGTGGGTTTCCTCCCTCGGCGGCGATGACCGCGTGAACGATGCACCTTTTAGTCCTCTATACACACCGGCCGAAGGGATCAGGCCGGATCTGTGACCAGCGGTGAGCAGAGAGAAAATGTCGCTACCGCTGTCTTGTTTATATCTGGAGAGGATGAGAGAATGAAGAGAGCAACCCTAGTAAAGCGAACGCTCAGGCCCCTGCATCCATATATAGTGGAGTGATTATCTTTTTTCTCTCCACAACAAGCTTTTCAATTTGTGTACGTGGCATTAAAGAAAAGAAACTCTCTATTTAAGGTGACTACTGTACGACTCCTACTTACTACTAGTAGTACTACAGTATTGTTCACTTGTGCTCCCCGCCCCTCCATTCATTGAACAACCCCACGGGTGAATAAACATACAGTAAGTACTGTATTTATATAGAACGAACAAGCTTGAACTCTTTTCGCGTAGTTAAAAGTTGAGGGCGGGGCTTTTCCCGGGCAGTACGCGCGGCAGTTTTCGGGTAGGCGGTTTGATAGAGAGGCGAGGAGGGTGAGCGAGTGGGGCTGTGTGATTTGATGGCGCGTTACTGCTGGAAAGACTTGTGATATGACCACTCACTATAGTCATGAATTACTGGTGCTCCAACCGGGGTGATGCCCCCCTTCCGTTCCGCGCTCTAATCTGGTGCATGACACGTTGACCCGGATGCTGGCTCTCCCACATGTCGGAGTAGTAAGAAGGAGCAAAGAATGATGCGGTATATACTAGTACTATACTACTCCCTCCGTTCCTAAATATAAGTCTTTGGAGAGATTTCACTATGGACCACATACGGAGAAAAATGAGTGAATCTACACATAAAATGCATCTATATACATCCGTATGTGGTCCACAGTGAAATATCTACGAAGACTTATATTTAGGAACGGAGGGAGTACTACTCAGGTCGGAGGAGTGCGAACCACGGCAGCCCAGTGAACCAGCAGTGCGAACCACGGTAGCCCAGTGAACCAGCAGTAGAAAACAATGTGGTGATATGGCCATAAAAACAATGTGCTACGGTCCACACTGTAGCATGTACAGTAACACTCCTCTTTGTTTGGATCCCTGAGTTAGAGCTAGTTTGGGTTGAAATAGCCTCAAATTATCGAAACAAGAGGGGTTAGTTTGAGCTAGTTTGCTCTAACCCAGCTAAAAAAACTAGCCCGGTGGAGAGGTTCTAATTGGGTTAGTTATCCTCGGGCCCACTAAAAGAGAACTAAAAAAATCTCCCCTACTCGCACCAGATCGCTCCCCCCTCTCGCACGACTCCTCTCTGTTCCCCATAGTGCCGCTCGCCCTTTCTCTCCTCCGGCCTCCCTCTCCTTCCGGCCTCCGCCGCCCTACTCCGGCCGCCCTCTCCCTCCGGCCTTCGAAGGTCACCCCGCTCCCCCTTCACCAGTCATTTTTCTCCCTCTGTCGTGCGCGGCGGCGGCGCATCTACCAGGGAGGTCACGAGAGGGGTGAGTTTGTTCGTTCCTTCTCTGTCTTACGACCATATCATTGATCTTGCTTGCTCTAGCGCTAATTCTGATTTGGAAAAGTAGATCCCGATCAAACTTGGTATAGATTTGTGGTGCACGCATGGAATTGTTTGATGCTACTTGAGGAGGTAATAAATCTTTCTAGAGGCCCAAAGATTCAGGTCACCTTTCTAGGTATTTCAATTTCAGGCTTGCATTATTTCTAGAGGCCCAAAGATTCAGTTCACCTTTCTAGGTATTTCAATTTCAGGCTTGCATTATTCTAGAGGCCCAAAGATACAGTTGACCTTTCTAGGTATTTCAGCTTCAGGCTTGCATTATTTCTAGAGGCCCAAAGATTCAGTTCACCTTTCTAGGTATTTCAGTTTCAGGCTTGCATTATTTCTAGAGGCCCAAAGATTCAGTTCACCTTCCTAGGTATTTTTGTTACGGGCTTGCATTATTTCTAGAGGCCCAAAGATTAAGTTCCCAGACGGCGGCAAGCGGCCCTGCTACCCATGCCGGTGTCGACCTCAACTCGCAAGGGCCAGCGTCGGAGGGGTTCCCGGGGCTTGGGATCTACAGAGCCTTCCTCCAGAGCGACAAGGGTGAGCTCCTCCCTCGGTGCGTGAGGGGCTCCGGGCTCCCTCCCTATCGTGAATGACTTCCGTGATGAGTTAGCTCATTCTTTGTTTCATGAAGTGTTTTTTATTTTGTGAAGCTTGATTGAAGACTTGTATGTTTAAGTGGGATATCTCATTTGTATGGACAAAGTAAAAATTATCATGTTTTGCATGCTTGATTTTTATAGATGGTTCGTTTATGTCAATTGTGAGCGGGAGGAGGCCATAGAAGAGCCGGCCACACCAAGAGGGTGCTTGGATCCAAGGGACTTATTTTAGTCTGACTAAAAATAGTCTCTTTAAGAGGCTAAAGTTCCAAGCACCCTTGACTAAAGAGGGGCTAAAACTAGTCTTGAGACTAAATTTTTTTAGTCAGGGGTACCCCTACTAAAATGTGGATTAGTCCTCTCTCTCCTCATTTAACTCCTCTCCTTTAACACAGGCGAGTTCTGGATTGGAGGGTTTGGAGGATAATAAATGCTCATTAACTTGATTTTAGTCTCTTTAGTATTTGGATCCAAGCATGGGTGAGGCTAGCAAGTTTTAGTCCCACTACTTTTAGTCATGGAACTAAAACGTATCCAAGCACCCTCCAAATCCGGCAGGAAATAGGGTCCAAAGTAGTCAAATGATTGAGATAGAGCATTTATTGTCAATCTAACCCTGCCATCCATACACCTCTTTGGTTTAGAGTTAGTTCATGGTTAGAATCTAACTCTAACCTCTAACTGAGTTAGAGTTCTCGTCGTCTCGGTTCATCGCCATCATACTTTCCCCATTCCTGTGTTTTCAGTATCCTGTGAATCAAAGAGGCCCTTTTTTGCGGGAAAAATCAAAGAGGCCCTTAGACTGGTTTCGGTCCGGTCATTTTTTATAAACGTGTTATGTCCAAAATTTAATGAGCGTGCTCCGGTTTCCATGAAAATAATCCGGTTTCATGTAGTAATTCATTCATTTATTTATTCTTCCGCGGGGGGTTTGGATGTAATTCGTGAGGTCTGAAATGTAAAGTACCCCGGCATATGCTCCGAGTCGTGCATGCACTACGACCGAGATGCTCTATGTCCCACATGTCGGCGAATGGGAGCACGTGGAAATAGCCTAGGAGTACATATAGGAGGATAAATGCGTGAAATAATATGTACTGTGAAGTGTAGCCGCGGTTCGAAAAGAAGACCTAAAGTGATGACAGCTATAGGTCGCATGCACCCAACTAGTGGTACTAGACATACGACTAATTTTTCCCTAAACAAAAGAGGCACGAGTGGTCAGTACTCCTATTCTATAAACCCGAGTCCCATCTGGCAACAGTGTCCGTGCTACAGCTAGCTTTCCTCCCTTGTTTCTCTCTTCTAATTCTAAACTCGGCCGACGCCCAGTGGGAGGGGTGGGTTTGCTCAATTGCGGCCCCACCTCACAGTGAAAACGTTATGACTGGAATAAAAATGCCATATACTCCCTCTGTTCATAAATATAGGAGGCAATAAGAAGAGATGCATCCATCGACGATGTCCACCTCCTCGACTCAGGGCGCCGGCCCACCGAACGACATCTAAGTAGCATCGGCTTTCGTGGCCAGGTCGACGTGCTTCTGAACAATGGCCTCCAAAGATTCCAGCCGCTGGAAGAAGGCCAATGTCTTTCTGTCCTTGCTTGCCTTGTAGTGGACTATGTAGACGATTTCCTCGTAGACGTGGATGTGCAGGTCGACGGTTTCTTGCATGGCGAGGCGCTGCGCGGCGAGCACGGCCTCGAGGTGCACATTCTTTGTCGCGACCTCCGGCACCTGCAGGGCCACCAGGGCTTGAAAGAGTTTGTCACCATGGAGGCCGATGAGGGTGGCAGGCAATGAGGAGCCTGGGCGCGCGGGCTGGAGCAGTACGGCAAGGTCGTCCGCACGCTTCTTGACGGCGGTGAACTTGCGGATGGAGTTGACCATCATGTTGTCCATGCGAGAGGCGAAGCCGGTGTTGGCGAGGGCTAAGATGCCTGTGGTCGCCAGCACCGTATGGAAACGCTGCGCGATGCGGGGCCGCAGGCCGGCGCCTTGGATGATTTGGCACAGCCGACTGCCGCTCGCGTCCATCGCCTCCATAGGTGCTTGTGGCTTCTGGTTACTTGGTCTTGGATTGGAGTGAGCAGTGTCGCGCAGAGACTTGGGAGTAGATAGATTGGAGTGGTGGGGCGCCTTTATTATATGAGAGTCCAAACTCTGTTGCATTCACATCGTGTTGGCTCTATTCTGCTTGTCCAATTAATTCCCTCTGCATGTAATTGAGGATGCATCATTGACCGTTCAACGTCTCGGGAACCGCTACCCTCTCCCTCCTTGGCATTCAAGCACCTATGGACCCGTCGACGACGAGGTGCCTATGGTGACTTCGTAAATTTCAAGATGATAGTGCTGTGCGTGTGTGCGTTCATAGGGGTGAGTGTATGCGCGTGTATATGAGCGCTTGCGTCTGTACTGTGTAAAAAACGTAAATGCGTGTCAAAAAGAGACTAGTCAGTATACTCAATATTGTGCACCTCGGAGAGGAAAACGATAGAACTAGTACGTATTTATTTACGGCGCAGATTCACTCATTTTGCTCCATATGTACTCCGTCTCGGTGTAGTCTAGTCACTTGTTGAAATCTCTAGAAGGGAAAATACTCCTTTCTAGTTTACAGGGCTATACTAGCAAGTAGTTGTACGTACTAGTACAATAGTGGGCTCACATAGCAATTTTGTCTCATGCAAGAGCCTGGCTATATGCGTGCTCCAATGTTCACAACTGCAACGTTCGGTTTGCGCTTGGCTCTTCGCCTCTTCGAGAAGACGAACAATGATGTTACTACTACTGCTTCTACAGTGTCGAATCCACTGCTGCATGTCCGTCCACCGCGAGCGGAACGGATAGCTTATTGTAGAAGTACTACTAAGAAAAAGCCTTTCCTCGTTTGCGAGCAACCGCGCGCATGGGTGAGGGAGAAGGCGTGTAGTAAAATCAAGCTTCTCCTCGTTGTACGAGTTGACGCGACACATCATAGCACTGGCCCCACATGCTTGCCTCTAAACTTGGCTGAAAGACCCGCAGTGTACAATATATTTGCTGCAACCTCTAACATTTACCCACCACAAATTAAAATATATGTGGCCGTATGCATCATTCTGATGCAGAGGCCGGGGAGTCCCCCCTTTTCGAAAAAAACAAATTAAAATATATATTCCTGTCTTGACCAGATGAGCGTGCAAACTACAATCACCAGGGTGTCAGGTAGGGCCAGAAGACTATTTTAATTTAAAAAAAAACTTCGAGACGACCACATAGCAAGGAGCCGACCCCAACGATTTTAAGCTTACAGGCACGATACACACCATCCTAGACTACTCTACACATGGAATTGCCACACGAGCGTCCGCGCTGCGCTTGGCTCTTCGCCTCTTCGGGAAGTCGAACAATGATGGAGTACTACTGCACTGGAGGAGTACTACAGTACGCTTTTGGCCATCTGACATCGATTGAACTACTGCATGTCCACCGCATGCGGGAGGGAGAGCGTGTAGTGAAAGCTTCTCCTAGTCTTGCCAGCCACCACGCTCATGGGAGAGGGAGGGACGCTCCTGCCTTTGCGTGTATGACAGGTGGGCCCGACAGGTGTGTGGCCAACCTGTCATACAACCAAAGGCAGGTGTAGTTAAGTCCGCGAGGGAGAGGGTAATCAAACTTCTCGTTGATGTATGAGTTGACGCGACACATCAAAGCACTGCACTCGATATATTTCAATAATTTGTGTTTACTGGTGCATTAATTACAACGCATGCATGCATGCCGTGACTCTCCTTTTGATACTTGCATGTGTTGATTTAATGCACCTTGAAGTAGTATAAAATATGTGATGGTAAAGCTTTGTAATACCCCGGCCCAAGTCGAGTGATGGTTGCGCACGAGGAGGGCGAGATCATGCAGACCGAACAGGACCCGACGATGGAGCTCTCTAAGGTCTCGATGGACCTCACCGTGCTCCACTGCCCCTTGTGCCTCCGCCCCTTGACGCCTCCAGTGTATGAGGTTCGAATACACCTCGTCCGTTTGGCTGATTGAGCAAGGTGCAGGTTTCTTGATTGATGTGCTGTTTGATTGATTTCTGTAGTGCAAGGGAGGGCACCTGGCCTGCGCGGACTGCCGCGTCGAGCGCCCCGGGAACCAGCGGCAGTGCCAGAAGTGCGAGCGCGGCGGTGGCTTCGACGTGCGGAACACGGCGGTGGACTCCGTCCTTTCGTCGGTGAGGGTGGAGTGCCCGCACGAAGGCTGTGGGCTCTATGTCACTTACCATAAGCTCGCCGATCACCAGAGCGTGTGTCCGCTCGTGCCCTGCAAATGCCCCGTGCCCATCTACGGCTATGAAGGCCCGCCGCCGGCGCTCTACCACCACATCAGCACCGCGCATACCATGCCCGTGCACAGGATCCAGTACGGCAAGGTGCTCCAGCTGCAAGTGCCACTGTCGGCCCTCTTAATGGAGGTAATACCCTACTTCCTGCTTGATTGATCTTGATGAATACGAGGATTACAAGAGTTGATCTACCACGAGATCGTAATGGCTAAACCCTAGATGTCTAGCATGTATGATTATGATTCTCCCCTACGGACTAAACCCTCCGGTTTATATAGACACCGGAGGGGCCTAGGGTTGTACAGAGTCGGTTTACATAGGAAGGAATCTTCATATCCGAACGCTAAGCTTGCCATCGATGCAAAGGAGAGTCCCATCCTAACACGGGAGGAAGTCTTCTATCTTGTATCTTCATGGCCTAGTAGTCAGGCCCATGTCACATAGGCCGGATGCCTGAGGACCCCTTATACAGGACTCCCTCAACGGGAGGAAGTCTTCTATCTTATATCTTCATGGCCCATTAGTCCGGCCCATGTCACATAGCCCGGACGCCCGAGGACCCCTTAGTCCAGGACTCCCTCAGTGGCAGTCATGAGTTTTCAACCCTTGTACCTTGTTTCCATCTGCACTGACGCTCCTTTCAGGGTTGGAAGCAAATCCATGTGGGGATCTCACATGTGACATGACCTCACAGAATTCTATTATTTTTACCTTGTCCAAGACGTACACAGCTGGTGCCATATCCCGTGTTTTACCTTCATCTTGCACCTACAAATCCTGTTTGATACCCAGGTGTGTCAAATCAATCCTAAATTTTAAGGTTCTTTTGTCTTGCCTTCAATATTAAGAAGTGTGCTGATAGTGTTGTCACATATATTTTTCTCGATGTGCATCACATCAAGATTATGCCGCAGATCCAAATCTTTCCACTACTCCAAGTCCCACAAAGTGGACCTGCGGGTAAACAATAATCTCTCTTCTGCCCTGCCATGCTTCCTTTTCCCGCTACCATTACCAGGATGGTTTCCTGGTGTAATATGCCCGACCTTCTCTAATTCCACTTGAAACTCATCGGCGGTGAGCCTTGATACATCTCCAACGTATCTACTATTCCAAACACTTTTGCCCTTGTTTTGGACTCTAACTTGCATAATTTGAATGGAACTAACCCGGACTGAAGTTGTTTTCAGCAGAACTGTCGTGGTGTTATTTTTGTGCTGAAATAAAAGTTCTCGAAATGACATGAAAATGCACAGAGACACGTTTTGGAATTAATGAAAAATATTGGCGAAAGAATCAGCATCAGGGGGCCCACACCCTGTCCACGAGGGTGCGGGGCGTGCCCCCTGCCTCGTGGGCCCCCTAGGACTCAACCGACCTCAACCTCAACTCCATATGTTCACTTTCAGGAAGAAAAAATTAGAGAGAAGGATTCATCGCGTTTTACGATACGGAGCCGCCGCCAAGCCCTAATCTTCCTCGGGAGGGCTGATCTGGAGTCCGTTCGGGGCTCCAAAGAGGGGAATTCGTCGCCATCGTCATCATCAACCATCCTCCATCACCAATTTCATGATGCTCACCACCGTGCGTGAGTAATCCCGTCGTAGGCTTGCTGGACGGTGATGGGTTGGATGAGATTTACCATGTAATCGAGTTAGTTTTTTTAGGGTTTGATCCCTAGTATCCACTATGTTCTAAGATTGATGTTGCTATGACTTTGCTATGCTTAATGCTTGTCACTAGGGGCCGAGTGCCATGATTTCAGATCTGAACCTATTATGTTTGCATGAATATACGTGAGTTCTTGACCCTATCTTGCAAGTCAATAGTCACCTACTATGTGTTATGATCCAGCAACCCCGAAGTGACAATAATCGGGACCACTCCCGATGATGACCGTAGTTTGAGGAGTTCATGTATTCACTAAGTGTTAATGCTTTGGTCCGGTACTCTATTAAAAGGAGGCTTTAATATCCCTTAGTTTCCAATAGGATCCCGCTGCCACGGGAGGGTAGGATAAAAGATGTCATGCAAGTTCTTTTCCATAAGCACTTATGACTATATTCGGAATACATGCCTACATTACATTGATGAACTAGAGCTAGTTCTGTGTCACCCTATGTTATAACTGTTGCATGAGGAATCGCATCCGACATAATGATCCATCTTTTCTTAGTTGCTTTTCCGCTGCCACTGTTACGATTGCTACAAAAACTTCTACTGTTACTTTTCCCACCGTTACCGTTACTTCCATACTACTTTGCTACTAAATACTTTGCTGCAGATATTAAGTTTTTCAGGTGTGGTTGAATTGACAACTCAACTACTAATACTTGAGAATATTCTTTGGCTCCCCTTGTGTCGAATCAATAAATTTGGGTTGAATACTCTACCCTCGAAAACTATTGCGATCCCCTATACTTGTGGTTTATCAAGACTATTTTCTGGCGCCGTTGCCGGGGAGCATAGCTCTATTCTTTGAGTCACTTGGGATTTATATCTGTTGATCACTATGAGGAACTTGAAAGATGAAAGAACCAAGATTTTCCCCTCAACTACAAGGGGAGGTAAGGAACTACCATCTAGCTCTGCACTTGATTCACCTTCTGTTATGAGTAAATTTGTGACACCTACACATGTTATTGATTCTGATATGTCACATGTTATTGATGATGCCACTTCTGCTAGGCATGATGCTTATGATGAAACTACTTCTATGCTTGATAATACTGTGCCATTAGGTGAATTTCTTGATGAACAACTTGCTAGGGTTAGAGAGAATGAAATTATTGAAACAGATAATATTGATGAAAGTGATGATGAAGATTCTCCCCCTAGATATGAATTGCCTAATGTGCCTGAGGGTTATGTTATGGATGAAGAAACTGCTAGAGACCTTTTTGCTTGCAAAGATAGATATGGTCTTAAGAAACTGTTAGCTAAGCTGAAAGAAAAGACTTTGAATGCTAGAATGAAATATGACCCTGCTTTTCATACTTCACCTATTTGTGTTTCTGATAAGGATTATGATTTCTCTGTCGATCATGAGTTAATTACTTTGGTTGAATCTGATCCTTTTTATGGCTATGAATCTAAAACTATTGTGGCACATCTTACCAAATTGAAGGATATAGCCACCCTATTCACTCATGAGGAAATAATTCGTTACTACTGTATCCTTAAAGTTATTTCCGTTCTCATTAAAGGGTGATGCTAAAACATGGTTTAATTCTCTTTCTCCTTGTTGTGTGTGTAGTCCCCAGGATATGATTTATTACTTCTCTGCTAAATATTTCCCCGCTCATAAGAAACAAGCTGCCTTAAGGGAAATATATAATTTTGTGCAAATTGAAGAAGAGAGTCTCCCACAAGTTTGGGGGAGGCTTCTCCGATTACTTAATGCTTTGCCTGATCATCCTCTCAAGAAAATGAAATACTTGATATCTTTTATAATGGACTAATCGATGCTTCGAGAGACCACCTGGATAGTTGTTTTGGTTGTGTTTTCAGGGAAATAACTATTGAGCAAGCTGAATTGCTATTGAATAATATATTGAGTAATTATAATGATTGGACACTTCTTGAACCAACTCCTAAGCCAACTCCCAAGAAAAGGAGTATTCTATTTCTCAGTCCTGAAGATATGCAAGAGGCAAAGAAATCTATGAAAGAAAAGGGTATTAAAGCTGAAGATGTTAAGAATTTACCACCTATTGAAGAAATGCATGGTCTTAATAACCCGACACAGGTAGTAAAGGTAAATTATCTCTATAGATTTTATGAAGGTGATATTCCTCGTAATAGGTCTACTAGCCAATGCTTGGATGAGTTTGATAATTTTATTGTCAAACAAGAAAATTTCAATGCTTATGTTGGTAGGCAATTGAAACGTAATGCTTATATGGTTGAACACTTGAGTGGTTATATATCTATAGTTAAAGGTGACCTTAAACTTATTAGTAAACATGCTTCTATGGTTACCACTCAGGTAGAACAAGTGCTTAACGCAGAAGATGATTTGCTCAATGAATTAAATAATAAGAAAAATGATAATGTTGTTAGAGTTATGACTAGAGGGGGTAGAATGACTCTGGAACCTTTGCATCCTGAGGGCCACCCTAAGAGAGTTGAGCAAGATTCTCAGAGAACTAATGTTGATGCACCTAGTCCTTCTAAGCATAAGAAAAAGAAAAATGATAGGACTTTGCATGCTTCTAGTGAACCTGTTGTTGACACACCTGAGTATCCCAATGATATTTTTATTTCTGTTGCTGAAACACAATCTGGTAATGAACATGAACCTAGTGTTAATGATGATGTTCATGTTGATGCTCAACCTAGCAATAACAATGATGTAGAGATTGAACCTGCTGTTGATCTTGGTAATCCACAATCAAAGAATCAACATTATGATAAGAGACACTTCGTTGCTAGGAAGCACGATAAAGAAAGAGAACCAAGGGTTCATAAAACCATGCCTTTCCTCCTAAACCATCCAAGAAAAATGATGATGAGGATTTTGAGTGCTTTGCTGAAATGATTAGACCTATCTTTTTGCGTATGCGTTTGACTGATATGCTTAAAACGAATCCTTATGCTAAGTATATGAAAGATATTGTTATAAATAAAAGAAAGATACGGAAGCTGAAATTTCCACCATGCTTGCCAATTATACTTTTAAAGGTGGAATACCAAAGAAACTAGGAGATCTAGGAGTACCAACTATACCATGCTCCATTAAAATAAACTATGTTAAAACTGCTTTATGTGATCTTGGAGCCGGTGTTAGTGTTATGCCTCTCTCTTTATATCGTAGACTTGATTTGAATAAGTTGACACCTACTGAAATATCTTTGCAAATGGACGATAAATCAACTGCTATACCTATCGCTATTTGTGAGGATGTGCCTGTTGTGGTTGCAAACATTACTATTTTAACAGACTTTGTTATTCTTGATATTACCGAGGACGATAGTATGTCGATTATCCTTGGTAGACCCTTTTTGAATACTGCAGGGGCTGTTATTGATTGCAACAAAGGCAATGTCACTTTTCATGTTAATGGTAATGAGCATACGGTACACTTTCCGAGGAAACAACCTGAAGTCCACAGTATCAATTCTATTGGAAAATTTTCAACGATTACTATTGGAGGTTTTGAATTCGCTCTTCCTACTGTCAAGAAGAAATATGATATTCTTATTGTTGGGGACATGCATATCCCCGTTGAGGTAACCTAGTGTTATTCGAAAATTCTCCGGTTTCATGTTATTCGGAAAGAGTTTGTTAACAAGACTTGATCAACCTTGTTAGTGGATTCCTTTTGATGAGCATGAGGTGGATGAAGTTAGAAAGCACAACCTATTGTACCCTGCTTTTACTTACTGTTATTTAGATTAAATAAGGCAAAAATAGTATTTTCTGTTTGTTTTTTGAATTATCCTTGTAATAAAAATACCCTGAAAATAAAAGTTTTCCAAATGTCTTGAAAATGAAATATGATTTTTTTAGAATATTTAAGAATTTCTAGCACTAAGAACACACCAGGAGGGCCCACCATTTGGCCACGAGGGCACAGGGTGCGCCCACCCCCCTAGGCGCGCCCCCTGCCTCATGGGACCCACATGGACCCCCTCGACATATTCCAGCACCCACTCACTTCGTCTTCCTCCAGAAAAATCCTCCCATAGCTCAAACCCGTGTTCTAGCTCCTTTTGCTGCCATTTTTGATCTCCTTGCTCAAAGCTCCATTCACAAAACTATTTTGGGGGATTATTCTTTGGTATGTGACTCCTCCAATGGTCCAATTAGTTTTTGTTCTAGTGCTTTATTTATTGCAAATTTTTGCTGCTAAGGTGACCCTATTCTTGAGCTTGCATGTCAAAATTATATGGTCCAAAGTAGTTTTAATGCATGATATAGACTCTAGGCACTTGTGGGAGTAGTTGCTATCAATCTTGTTGAGTTTGGTTCACTTTTATTTTGAGTCACTAAAAATTTCAGAAATTTTTAAGAGAAAGAAAAATGCATAGGAAGATGTACCAAGGTGGTTCCTCAAGGAAGCAAGGAACAAGGCTCGCGATACGTGAGCCGGACGATGAACCACCGAGGGAAGATCAAGTGCGGCCTTGTGAATGGCCATCAGAGGAGTTTATGGTCTAGGCAGGCATCAAGGATGAATTTGACACGCATGTGCGTAATGCTGATCTTGAGGACTTCGTGTCAGATAAGTGCCTACAGTACCACTACCTAACTGATTCCTTTGTGAGGAGGTTTAAATTTACATCCTAGTGCAATTCTCACATTGTTTTATTTGATCTTTATGATAAATCATATACCATGGACCTAGAAGATTTTAATACTGTTTGTAAACTCCCGCAGTGGGGCAATGTTAGTGAACCTCACAAATCTGAATATAAAGACTTTCTTGCTAGTATCACTGTGGGGGAATCTAGGGAAATCACACAAGCTACTGTAGGGAGCATTCATTTCCCTTCCATACATTATTTTCTCTCTTTATAGGTAGATGCATTAACAATAAAGATGAGTCTTGTCACATGTGCGTTCCAGAGCTTAGTGTCCTCAAGAGTGCGGTATTAGGTGATAAACAATATAACTTGGGGCCATTGTTGTACGAAGGTTGCATCTTAATGGTACAAGTGGAGATTTGTTTGGTGGAATTTATGCAACTGGTGTAGCTAATTATCTTGGTGTACCCATACATGGAAACGATATGCAGTTGCCTCCTGCTTATCTAGATTATAGTGCTATGGTTCGCCATCAATTTCTTGAGAGGAATGAACAGTTCCTCCAGTACAGACTAATCTTTGACAGACAGCGCACTGTCCATGTTGCCCTCCCTGCTCCTACTTTCTTTAACTTTCAGGCAAAACGGAGATATTTTATAACCAGGGAGGAGGCGAACGAGTATGAGAGCAGGACGGAGGCAGCTCGCCTCCAAGCTGCAGCTCTTTAGGCAGTAGTTGTTGGATCTCAGTACAACCCCAGCTACGACTTTGGATATCCGCCAGGCCAACAGTGGCCATAGACCAACTTAGGCCAAAAGCCTAAGCTTGGGGGAGTACGTATTTCTCACTAACATTACATTCATGTTCACACACTCATTCTACTTGTCAGTGCTCATACTTTTTCATTGTACTATCCATGCTAGTTTATTTTCTTTTCTAAGCTTTCTTCTTGTGTGTTTGAAAAACCTTAAGAAAAACCAAAAAAATTAGTTGTAGCTTTTAGCTAGTTTACTTTTCATGCTTGTAGTAGTAATTAAAATAAAACCCAAAAAGATTTCTCGTTCTTCTTTTGCTTGTTGGGAGCTTTCCCGTGTAAATAGTTTTATTTCTTTTCTTTTCTTTGGGGGTCGAGAGGAGAAGACCATGCTGAAAATTTTGAGTGGCTCTCATATGCATTATTGTTGATTAACCAAGAGCCCATATTACCTTGTCTTCTCCCTTGTATTAAATGCTTGCAGATTCCAGCTTAGTCCAATGCATGTGCACTATTATTATTATCCACACCGTTCGGTCATGCGAGTGAAAGGAAATAATGACGATATATGATGGACTGATTGAGATGAGAGAAGCTGGTATGAACTTGACCTATCTTGTTTTTTTAAATATGGTTAGTTCATTGTTCCTGATTTAGCCTATTATGAATGAAACATGTTTGCAATGACAATTAGAGATTATAGTTGCTCATGCCATGCTTAATTAGCTAGGAGTTTATAATGGTTTACCTTGCGTGCCAACATGCTATTAAAATGGTTGTAATGTGGTATGATAGGGTGGTATCCTCCTTTGAACGATTCGAGTGGCTTGACTTGGCACATGTTCACGCATGTAGTTGAAACAAAATCAACATAGCCTCCACGATATTTATGTTCACGGTGATTTATATCCTACTCATGCCTGCACTCATTGTTGATGAATCTTAATGCATGTTCACGACTGTTGTCGCTCTCCAGTTGATCGCTTCCCAGTCTCTTTCTAGCCTTAACTTGTACTAAATACTGCATGTGCATCCACTTCCATAAACCCCAAAGTTATTCCATATGAGTCCACCATACCTTCCAATATGCGGTATTTACCTGTCGTTCCAATTAAATTTGTATGTGCCAAACTCTAAACCTTCAAATGAAATTCTGTTTTGTATGCTCGAATAGATCATGTATCAACTAGGGCTGTCTATATCTTCCATGCTAGGTGGGTTATTCTCACGATGAGTGGACTCCGCTCATCATTCACGAGAAAATGGCCGGTAACCGGGATGCCCAGTCCCATGCTCAAATGAAATCAAAATAATTGCAAACAAAACTCCCCCAGGATTGTTGTTAGTTGGATGGCACCCGTTGTTTCGGACAAGCCATGGATTGATGTTTGTTGGTGATGGGGGAGTATAAACTTTACCATTCTGTTTGGGAACCACATATAATGTGTGTAGCATGGAACATATCGAGATCTGTCGGTTGTTATGTTGACAATGAAAGTATGCCACCCAAAATAATATTTATCTCTGTTTCAAAACTCGAGCTCTGGCACCTCTGCAAATCCCTGCTTCCCTCTGCGGAGGGCCTATCACTTTTATGTTGAGTCATCATCCTCTTATTAAAAAGCACCAGTTGGAGAGTATCGCTGTCATTTGCATGCATTGCTATTAATTTACATCGATTATGACTGTGACTGGATCTCTTTTACCATGAATTACAATGTCTAGTCAGTACTTGATCTTTAGGGGTGCTCTGCATTTATGTTTTGCAGTCTCAGAAAGGGCTAGCAAGACACCATCTTGTTATATCATGTTATGATTGTTTTGAGAAAGTGTTGTCATCCGAGATTTATTATTATTGCTCGCTAGTTGATTATGCCATTGATATGAGTAAACATGAGACCTAAATGTTATTGTGAATATGGTTAGTTCATAATGTTTGCTGAAAACTTGAATGTTGGCTTTACATATTTGCAACAACAAGATCAAACAGAGTTTGTAAAAGTTTTTCTTTATCACTTTTAGTTTGTCAACTGAATTGCTTGAGGACAAGCAAATGTTTAAGCTTGGGGGAGTTGATACGTCTCCAACGTATCTACTTTTTCAAAAACTTTTGCCCTTGTTTTGGACTCTAACTTGCATGATTTGAATGGAACTAGCCCGGACTGACACTGTTTTCAGCAGAACTGCCATGGTGTTATTTTTGTGCAGAAATAGAAGTTCTCGGAATGACCTGAAAATCCACGGAGACACGTTTTGGAATTAATGAAAAATATTGGCGAAAGAATCAACATCAGGGGGCTCACACCCTATCCATGAGGGTGCAGGGTGCGCCCCTGCCTCGTGGCCCCCGTGGGACTCCACCGACCTCAACCCCAATTCCATATATTCACTTTCCGGGAGAAAAAAATCAGAGAGAAAGATTCATCGCGTTTTACGATAGGGAGCCGCCGCCAAGCCCTAATCTTCCTCGGGAGGGCTTATCTGGAGTCCGTTCGGGGCTCCGAAGAGGGGAATCCATCGCCATCATCATCATCAACCATCCTCCATCACCAATTTCATGATGCTCGCCGCCGTGCGTGAGTAATCCCATCGTGGTCTTGCTGGATGGTGATGGGTTGGATGAGGTTTACCATGTAATCGAGTTAGTTTTGTTAGGGTTTGATCCCTAGTATCCATCATGTTCTAAGATTGATGTTGTTGTCGGATGTGGGGTTCCGGCAACACTGGGGTGCGCGCGAAGCCTCGCACTTCTACCGATCTACGCTCTAGCTCGCTAAGATCTCGCGGACGAACTCGATGAACTCGCAACACAGAAAGACACCAGGTTTATACTGGTTCGGGCCACCGCTGTGGTGTAATACCCTACTCCAGTGTGGTGGTGGTGGATTGCCTCTTGGGCTGATGATGAACAGTACAAGGGAAGAACAGCCTCCTGAGGTTGGGGTGTTCTTGTGCTTGTGTAGTTGAGGATGATCTGAACCAGTTCGGGATCAGTTGCCTCCTACTATGGTGGCTAGTCCTATTTATAGAGGCCTTGGTCCTCTTCCCAAATATCGAGAGGGAAGGGAGCCAACAACGGCGGGGAAATTTGAAGGGGGACAACTAGTACACGCTATCCTGACAAAAGCGGTCTTCGCCTGCGAAAAGCTCTGGGGTGACGCCGTCTTGGGCTCCACGATGACCTCCGCCTTGCTGTCCTCCTGGTCTTGGTGTCATTGCACCAATATGCCAACCTTTGCCTGATGCATCGGTACTCTTCACCTGCGCTGGCTTCCTTAGCACCGAAGAGGAAATAGGGATGCTGCGTGCACTGGCGCCCGCCTGGCACCCGCCTGGTACCATTCGTCATGGCTCACGTCACGAGAGCCTCGTGAGGTTTGCCTTGCCTTGATATCTCCGCTCCTCGTGAGCCTGCCTGGCTAGGCCACTCCAGAGGAGGTCTTGCATCGTCCGCCTCGCGAGGCTTGGACCCTCGCGAGGGTCTTGGGTGCCTTGTTGACGAAGATGGGCCGTACGGCCTGCTGCTTGGCCACGCCATGGGCTGCAGGCAGGCAAGTCTGGGGACCCCCATTCCCAGAACATAGACAGTAGCCCCCGAGCTCAAGGTGCGCTCGGGCTTGGCTTCACGGTGAAGCCAAGGGTCAAGTTCAGAGCACCGTGGGCCCCAACAGGCCTGCGGCCCCGGTCGACACATGGTGGTTGATTGGATGTGGGCGTCTCCGCTTCCTCACGCCGCCTCTGCAACTGCTTGCTCTGACAAAGGCTGACGCAGGCAGTTCTTTCCTTCATTGCCTCTTCCTTGCCTCGCTCCGGATCCCCTTTCTCGCTCTTTGCTGCCGCTATCTCCAGATCTGCTCCATCCTTGTTCTGCTTCTGCCGCCCATGGCGCCGCGCAAGGTCAAGACTTCCTCAGCACCAACTTGGTATGAGCCGGCTCTCGAGGCACCCACCATCACAGAGAAGAGCCTCGCCTCCGTGTACTTGCTGACAGCAGGCGAGAGCAATGAGTGGGGGAAGACGGAGCTCCGGCTCGTGTCCGACGAGCCAGAGCCTGAGGGGAGCACCTTCTTCCCCTTCTTCTCGAGTAGCATCGCCGTCGGGTTGGTTCCTCCCTTCTCTGATTTCTTTTATGAAGTCCTCTTCCAATACGGGTTGCAGGCATTGCATCTCCATCCCAACTCTCTCCTCCTCCTATCCACCTTTGCCTACTATTGTGAGGCTTACCTGGGCGTTATGCTATCCGTGGTGCTCCTTCACCATTTCTTCTTCCTCCGCGTCAGCGGCGAGCACACCTCCGGGTGCGCTAATTTCGTTGCATGCGGCAAGGCCAACTCGATCTCGAGCACCGGGAAGAGGGCCAACAACATCCGATCCAAATGGGTCATGATGGATGCCCAATGCTCCGACCCGCGTCTGGCGTTGCCAACATCGGCACCCCCTCCCAACGGGGGGTGGCCCAAGGCGGAGCTTGTCGACGGGCGGGCATCGTTGGTGTTGGGGTAGATGATGACCAACCTGAAGCCGGGCAACGCGAGGGCGGCCAAGGTAACGGGAGCGATGCTCCTGAGGGAGTTCTTAACGCCGCGGGTTGCCCCACTCTAGGCGCGCGCGCCCCCTCTGAGAGCTTGAAGAAGAGGAGAACAAGACCCGCCTGAGGCCAGGGGACCTGCATGGCGATGAATTGGACGCTGTCCTGCGCCTCATAGTCGGGGACAACCAGGAGTTCCCGCCTAGCGCTTTCGTTCCCCTGTTCCAACACAGGGACCGGGAGGAATTTTTCGCCTCCAGGCCGACCTTTGATGCATGCGGGCTGGTGCCGCCAATGCTTCCGGGAGTTCCTACGGTGCATAAACCGGTGGAGGTGTCTTCTGGTGAGTCCCGCGGAGAGGGAGAAGAGGAGGAGGACTCAGAGAAGACCCTGGAAGAGGTGGGGGAGACTTCCCCCCTGAGCAAGGCCGAGATTCTCCGCGCCCTTACTGATGATGCTGAGGTCGACGCCTTCCAAGGGGAGAGGGAGCAACCCCTCATCTCGACGAAGGGTAGGTCGTCGCTGGTAGCCCGTGCTGCTGCCCCCGCCCTGGCGCCTCCTGGGGCGGGCTCCGGTTCTGTCTCTGGCGCCGCCGGAGCCCGAACGCCTGCTCCTCAGGTCCCAAAGTTGTTAGGCTTCAAGCTTCCCAAGCGGTCAGTGGAATACATCGCAGTGGATCGGTAAGTGTCTTAAGCTTCGCCTTGTCCTTGTTTGTACTCGTTGTTTCCTGATACTCGCCCCTGGTTGATCAGGCCGTCATCTTCGGCGAAGAGGAGGAAGGAAGACGTAGCGGCCGTGCCTCCCGCGGACAAAGGAGGCAACAACGCCCGCATCTCCCCGACCCGGTCATCCTCGCGAGGCCAAGATGAGCATCACCGAGTGGAGTCAGCCCCCATGGCCCCGCTGGCTCCAGAGGTACCGGTAATTGGCGCGGCTGACAAGGTCCCAGCTGCTCCAGAACCAGCGGTCTCCCAAGCCCTGGTGACGATGTCGCTTCCTCCCACTGCTGCATCTCTACTCCCTGGTCCTTCTGCTCTTGCTACCGTCTTGGAGCGTGCCCTTTCGGAGATGACCCAGCTGCAGGAGGATGTCCTGAGCGCGGACCTGCGCCTGGTGGCCGGGCGTCTGGAGTTGGCCTCTGGCTGGCTTCACTCCGACCTGGCAGTTCGCACAGCGCTGGGCCAGGCTGCTGCGGCTTCTGAGAAGGAGAAACAAGGAGCCGCCAACGCTTCAGCCGATCGTGAGGCGGCGCTAAAAGACGCCAAGGTCGCCTGTGACCACTGCCAAGTGCTGGAGGGCGAGCTGCAGAGCCTGCGCGACCAGCACGCCGAAGAGGTGCGCTGCCGCCAAGCGAAGGAGGAGGAGATGAAGGCCCGGGAGGAGGCCGTCAAGAACCGTGATGCTGAGTTGGCGGAGCTGGGGGAGAAGCAGGCCGCCGAGCGCAACTGGTTGGAAGAGTTGAAATGGAAGATGGGGACGAGGGAGGCCGATCTTGATGCCAAGGCACGAGTCCTGGCCGAAGACCGCGTGGCCTTTTCCGATCTTGAGAAGAGGTCTTGCAAGGCGCTGAAGACGCTCTACGAGCACGTCCTGGAGAAGCCTCTGGACACCGACGAGGATGGCCCCGCCCAGCTGCTTCCTCTCATGGCGAAGGTGCTTGAGGAGGTCGTTGATGGTCTCGGTCCCATGGCGGAGGCAGAAGCTCGCGTCCTATCTTCAGCCGCGCTGACTCACGTCTTTAGCCACCTGCACCTTCGTGACCCCAACGCTTGCCTTGACGAGCTGCTGGAGCCTGTAGCTGAAGATCAATACGAGGCGGCTGCCGCGGCCATGCAGGATCAGGTGGGGGCCTTGCTAAGGAGGTTCCGCGGCTTTGTCTCCGCTCCTCTGTCCGGCGACGTCGACCTTGCGGCTGGTGGTGAAGACAAAACCGCTCACGAGGGAGCGCCTTTCGCAGGCGACGACGACGTCTAGAGGTGACCCGCGTCCATTCTTCCCGTTCCGTTCCTGCGACATGTATCAGGCCTCATGGAGGCGTTTAGACTTTTTTATTTGGTATTGTGAGGACAATATGCTTGTAATATTTTCTTCGAGATTTCTTGATTTCCCTCCTATTTGCTTTGCGTTCTGCGTCGGCAGAGCCCAGCCCCGCACATACCTCAACCGCCATTGGACCGACCAGAGACCGGGACGGACCAAGGAGTGAGGGGCTACGTGACCAGTTAGGCTCCTGAGTCATGATGCTCAGGAGTCCCCCTTGACGTGCAAACAACATATAGGGAGAGTTCGTGGAGGTAGACTAATGTTCTACGTCGGCAGGGCCCGGCCCTGCGCATACCTCAACTGCCATTGGGCCGACCGGAGACCAGGACGGACCAAGGAGTTAGGGGCTACGTGGCCAGTTAGGCTCCTGAGTCGCGATGCTCAGGAGTCCCCCTTGATGTGCAAACAATTCCCATACCTGCCCTCGCCGAGGCATCAGGAGGGGCGCGCGATGCCCAGGTCCGGGGGACCTGGTTAGGTGGTGTGCGCTTGGGCATGCCTAGCCCCCATGCGCGGCTTTCCCGAGGGGAGGCGTTGCGGTAAGGCTGGGCACCGAGCTTTGGGCTCCCTGAGGTTTACACGGCCGTGGGGTCGCCCTTAGTTGTTTATCACCAGCACGGAGCATAGTGCTTCCGCTTGTGCACGGGCATAGCCGATCCTTGGCAGTGTCGACAGCCAGCACAGAGCATGGTGCTTCCACTTAGGCGTGGGATGGGGGCCCCCCTCCGGGAGGAGCCCCTGGGGCGTGTACAGCCCCGCCCTGACACGTGGCTTGCACGACAGGGTTGCGAGGTGTATCTGGGTACTCGTGAGCCAGCACGGGACTCACGAGGCGCTACCTCAAGGCGGGTTGCGCCTGGTCTTGAGTTTTGGTGACTGTGTGTTCCTGCAAGGCAGTTAGATGCAAGCACTCTACGTCCTCAAGTCCCGGCCCTCGAGCGAGCTCAACCGCCGCTGGTATGCCAGGTCGTGATGCCGTGGTCAAGGCCAGGGGGCGAGGGCTGGAGAGCCAGTAAGAGCTCCTGAGTCGCGATGCTCTAGAGCCCCCCTTTTAACGTGCAAGCGAATTGCATAGGATGAACAGACCCGTGGCGGGCGGTAATCGAGCGGGTGATAGCCGTTGGCAGGTTAAGCATGAAGAGCATAGCAACTTGGATAAATGCAGGAAGATACACGCCACCGGGTCTAGCCCGAGCGGTTCAGGGATGATGCAGCCCGAGGGGCACCCCTAGCAAGGTAATCTAAAGACTTAAGCAAAAGGGATACATGCCACAGGGACGGACCCATGCGGCCCGGGAATAATGCAGCCCGAGGGGCGCTCCCAGCTTAAACGAACTTGGAAGATGTCACCTGGTTCTGTAGACGAAGTAGAGTTGGTGCAGTTGAAGCCGCGGGTTGAAGGAATGGCTCCTCATGAGCCACTGGGACCCTGAGCCTCGGGAGGCTCTGGTGGTTCAGGAGGTTCCCTGAAGACCGTCTCCATCTCCTCCAGGACAGCGTGGAACCTGGCCTCCTAAGCCGCCAGGACTTGCCGCATATTGCGCTGATAGGCCGTCGCCACGCTTGGCAAGCCGAAGGGCATGCGAACGTAGTTGTGTGGTGGGCCCTCACAGCGGCCCACATGCGATGGCCAGAAGCGGTCCTGAGATGCGGCCCTGTTGAGCCCTGGGACGTCGACGCAGACACACAGCCCGACATCCTCGCCTGGATGGGGAGCTGCGCCTTGTGAGCGGCTGTGGCCGCGCATGGCTCTTGCTTCTTGCAGTTCCTGGGTGGCCTTGGTGATGAACTCCTGGGTGGTGGGCACTCCTTGCCCTGTGCTCTCCTGAGGAAAGTGTGCCGTGAGGCACGCTTCCAAGTGGTGCCCAAGCGCCTCCCTCGTGAGGTTGGCAAGGTCTGAGGCTCTCCTGAAGAGAGCCCCCGAGCCCTTCCCGAGGAGGGTGCCAGGCGCACTTTCCTATGCGGTGGAGGGAGGCGCCCCTGGAGCGGGCGTTGGTCCTGATGAGGCTCCTGCCGCGACGCCTTCCTCTTGGGGTCCTGTGCGGCGCGGCAGCTTCTTCTTGGGGATGGTCTCCAGAGGGCCTTCACTTCTGCTGTCGGAGTCGTCGATCGCTGTGGCTTGAAAGGCGCGCTCAAGGGAGCACACCGCATCCCTCTCTTCACACGGGACCGTGATGATCCCTCCGCTTCCTGGCATCTTGAGAACGTTGTAGCCGTGATGAGTGACTACCATGAACTTGGCCAGGGCTGGATACCCGAGGATGGCATTGTATGGCAGGCAGATGTGCGTGACGTCGAAGTCAATGAACTCGGTGCGATAGTTATTGCGCTCCCTGAAGGTCACAGGCAGGCGGACCTGCCCTATTGGTGTGGTAGAACCATTGATCACTCTTGAGAAAGGCTTGGTTGGCTGGAGCTGCTCATATGGCACTTGGAGGTTGTCGAACGTGTCGACAGACAGGACGTTGAGCCCTGCGCCACCGTCGATGAGAGTCTTGGTGATCTGCCGAGTTGAAGGTGATGGCACATTGGGACCACCTGAGTGGTGGCTGCGCACTTGAGGTGATCTGCCGAGTTGAAGGTGATGGCACATTAGGACCACCTGAGCGGGCGTGTGGCCTCGAGCTTGGGGAGCACCACGTATACCTCGCGAGCGAACTGTTTGAAGATGCGCTGAGAGGCTGGGGCCTGGGCACCGCCCAAGATGCAAGCGATCGCACGCGGCTCCTGGAAGCCCCCCAGCCCCCTCGTCCTGGTGGTGGTCGTCGTTCCTTCTTGGTGGCGGCAACGGGTGAAGACCGGCGTTGCCCTAGGGGCGATCCTCATGAGGTGGGTCCCTCCAGGCGCCCTCGCGAGGTTGGTCCTGCCAGCGGTCCTCACGAGGCCGGTTGCGCCACTCCTGGCGCGGGCCACGGTCGTCCCAGCTTCCGCCACCGCGTCCTCCTCCGCGGACGTAGCCCCGGTCGTTGTGCCCGGGGCCTCGACCGTAGCGTCCTTTCCGTATGGCTCTGAGCTCTTGACAGTCACTGGTGTTGTGGGTGTTCAGGTTGTGGAAGGCGCAGAACGGTCAGCCGTTCTTGGATGACTCGGGCTGATCTCTGCCTCGCTTGGTGTCGGGCTCTGCTGCGAGCACTACCGCCTCTTTGCGCTTCACGTCCTTGGCCTTGGCCTTCTTCTCCTCCGCTCCTGCAGCTGGCAGCTCAAGGAGAGAGAGGCTCCCCTCCTCAGCTCTTGCGCATTTGGTCGCCAAGTTGAACAGCACCTGAGATGTGCAGAGCTCCTCGTGGATAGCGAGCTCTTCCTTCATCTTGACATCACGGACGCCGTCCGAGAACGCGGAGATGATGGCTTCGTCCGTGACCTTGGGGATCTCGAGGCGGGTGTTGTTGAAGCGCTGGATGTACTTCTGGAGGGTCTCTCCTGGTTGCTTCTTGATGCGGCGCAGATCACCCGTGGCCGGTGGGCGGTCATGAGTGCCCTGGAAGTTGGTGACGAAGCGGTCGCGCATCTCGTCCCAGGAGGAGATCGAGCCGTGCTGCAGGTTCAGGAGCCACGAGCGGGCCCCATCCTTGAGAGCCATGGGAAACCAGTTTGCCATGACTTTTTCGTCGCCTTTGGCCGCTTCGATGCTCAGCTCATAGAGCTGCAGGAACTCCGTGGGGTCGGCGGTGCCGTCGTAGCAAGGAGGCAGATCTGGCTTGAACTTGCCTGGCCAGGCGAAGCTACGTAGTTCGGGGGTGAAGGCGCGGCAGCCGGCCATGGTCGCTGGGGCCCGCTTCTGAGGTGGAGCTTGGTCTTGGCGAGGTCCGCACTGTGCCACCGCAGGCGGCACGCGGTCTTGACGAGGAGGCGTGGGGTGCGCCGGTGCAGCTTCTCGCGTCCGCGAGATTTCTTGGCAGCTTCTTTCTTCATGCGCGGGCGTCGGGCATGGTGGATCATGCCGCGGAGGCATGCACCTTGGTGCCATGGCACCATCTTGGGGTTGAGGTGGTGGAGGCATGCCACGAGCCCCGTCGCCCGCGGCTGGTTGAGGGGGAGGCAGAGAGTAGGACGGCGCTGGAGAGCCCCTGCGGCGCAGACGAGCTCGGCGACGCGGTCAAGCCATTCCTCATAGAGGTCGTCGAGGGGGCGGTAACGCATGAGCTCGTTCACCGCGATGAGCACGACCTGTGCCTCCATGGAAGCGCGGTGCGCGTGAGATGAAGAACAGGCAGGGGTAAGTGATGGGGTAGCGGTGCGGCCGTCTTGCCGCACCGAAGGATGCAGCGAGGATGCCTGCTGCTCGTTCCCCGCCAGGCCGGTGGCAGCATTGGCGGCGGGATATAGAGAACGACGAGGTGGCCCGCTGTCGGGTGGTAGGTGTGACATATGCCAACGGGTGGCTTATCATTGTGGGAGCCAGTAAGACGTCGACGGTGCCTGGAAGCGGGATGAGGCGAAGACATGCACGCCGACGAATCTTACCCAGCTTCGGGGCTCTCCGTGGAGATAACACCCCTACTACTGCTCTGCGGGGTCTCCGCATGATCACTAGATGAATGAGTGGCTACAAGATGCTCCTTGAGCCGCTTGGCGAGAATAAGAAGAAGGGCACGGCTAGCTCTCCTCTCCTCTCTATGTGGTGTCTAAAACTAGCACAGATCAACCCTTTGCATGGGTGCCCCGGGGGTTTATATAGGCTCACCCCCCGGGGGTACAATGGTAATCCGGCTGGGCGTGGGCCCCAGCCATCTGTGTCTACGCTCGCCGGCTTCTGCGCCGGCTGGTGGGTCCCGCCGGCTGGTGGGTCCCACCGACTGCCGGCTCCTTGGTCGACAGGCAGGCCCCACTGTCCAGGGCCTTGTCGGTGACTGGTTACTGTTGCCTCAACCTAGTGACGAGGGCTTCGCCGAGGTGGGCGTGGCTACAGTGCTGCCGCCTGGCAGGCGATCGCTGTAGCCTCACCGCGTCTTGTCTCCTTAATGGGGCGTCTCCTTCGAGGGAGGGGGCAAGCCGGCTGCGGGGAGCCGGCCCCGTCTCGGGCCGACTGTGGGAGGCCTGGCCGCCTTCGGGTGTCTCTCTGCCTGAAGGGGCCCACCGCCCGTGGGCCGCGCTGGCACCCCGTCGTGGGTGACATCAGGGTCAACATGGCAACAGTGCCGCGCCGGACGGGTCATGGCCACCCCGTACGGCGCACTGCCAGGCATGCTCCGGGATTCGGGGGTGGCAGGCTTTACTGTAGCCACGCCCCATCACATCGCCGTTATGTGGATGCAGATTTCGAGGGTACGATCTTGACTGCTTTGTGGGAGCCAGCCTCTTGAAGTCGGCCTTCTTGCGGCTTTCCTCATGAGGGCTAAAGCCGGGTCGCCTTCCGATGGTTGGCCTGGGAGACAGCCGGCAAGGGGAAGGCGGCCCCATGTCTTGGATTCTTGAGGGCCGGATGGGCTCATAATTTTTTCAGAAGGGCCAGGGGAGCCGACTAGGCTACCCGTGGTCATTTACTCCGACAGTAGTCCCCGAAGCTGATCGAGCTTCGAGGCTGACAAAGGGACGAGAAGCTTGGGCAGCTTCCTATCCTGAGGAGCCGGCTTTGCTTATGCGCGCCGTCTTCGGAACGTGGGTCGGCCTGTGAGCTGACACCGCGCCATCCCGCGGGCCACGTGGCAAAGAAAACCTGCCAACGCACGCGCGCGATGGGACGCCGCTGCAGGCCCGGGCCCGCCACTCCTAGGCCTCGGCCCGAGCGCGAATCTTCTACGGCCCACACGGATCGCTCGCCTCCCCACGGCGGTTTTATTACGCCATCAGGGCGCAATAATCACGGAACGTGGGGGAGTGGGCGCAGTTGATCACATGTTCCCCCACACCACGCCTCCTCGGCTTCGCCGCGCGGGTCTATAAGTAGGGGGAGCAGGGGGAGCGGCAGAGGCTCGCACGCTGTAACACCCCGGATGTAACTTTCCCAATTTGTACTTCAACTCTTGCCGTTTCCGGCATTAAGTTATTTTATTTTCTCGGGTTCGGGTCTTTGTCTCCGTGTGTTGTTATCATTGTCATGCATCTCATATCATGTCATCATGTGCATTGCATTTGCATACGTGTTCGTCTCATGCATTCGAGCATTTTCCCCGTTGTCCGTTTTGCATTCCGGCGCTTCGTCCTCCTCCGGTGGTCATTTCTACCTTTCTTTCGTGTGTGGGGATTAAACATTTCTGGATTGGACCAAGACTCGCCAAGCGGCCTTGGTTTACTACCGGTAGACCACCTGCAAGTTTCGTACCATTTGGACTTCGTTTGATACTCCAACGGATAACCGAGGGACCGAAAAGGCCTCATGTGTGTTGCAGCCCAACACCCCTTCAATTTGGCCCAAAACCCACCTAAACCTGCTCCATCATCTAGAGCGTTCGATCACGATCGCGTGGCCGAAAACCGCATCTCATTTGGACTCTCCTAGCTCCCTCTACCTATAAAACTAGCCCCTCCTCCGAAATTTCGGATCCCCCTCGTCCTCAAACCCTAAATCCCAAATCCGCGCCGGCCGGACACGTCCGCCCCGACCGGACGCTTACGCTCCACCGCCCGCGCCCACTCCCACGCTTCCACGTGGCAAGCCGCTGCCGCCACCGCCAGAGGCCCGCGCGACCCGGCCGAGGCCCTCCCGGCCCACGCGCCGCCGCCGCCCGGCTACCT
>NC_057809.1:516491015-516500517 GCF_018294505.1 Triticum aestivum | reverse complement strand
GCCGAGCCGCTCCGCTGCTCCCCGCCGCCGCATCGCTGCCCGCTCCGGCGCCGCCCTGCCGCAGCCGCCCGCTCCGGCCCCGAGGAGGAGGCCGGCGAGCTCCACCATCTCCGGCCGTCTCCTCCCCTCGTCCCGGCCTCTTCCTCACCATCTCCGGCCGCCGCACGGCGCCGTTCCGACGAGTACTCCGGTGAACACCTCGGGAAGCGTGCAGATCTGGAAACCCTAATCTGGAGGTTGTTTTTCGTCCAAGTCCCTAAAAATTCCAGATCCAAGTGCTCCTGTTCATAGCCCCGTAACTTTGCATCCGTAGCTCCGATTCATGCATATAGCATATCAAAATGTTCATCTCAGAGAGTACATCATTTCATTCCATTGCATAATTTTCATTTGAGTTCATCTTGATGCCCGAAATGCTGTTAGAAGAGGGCTACTTGAGATAATTGTCAGATCTGCTGCTCCATTTAGGTTTTTGTCATTTTTGCCATGATTATTGTGTGCATGCTATGCCCATGAGTTCTACATATGTTTTGTTAAGGGATTTGTCATCTTTCCAGAGGTGCAACCCACGTATTTTTGTGATGAGTGTGGTGACTAGCACAAGCTTGCAAAGTGGTGCACTTGGTAATGCTGTTTTCAGGGAGTTAGCATTTCCACCAAGTTCTTGAGCTGTTTATCTCATATTGCCATATGTTCATGTTGTTTCCTAGTGACCCGTGCCTCTTTTGAGGATGATCAGTAAGGGAGTTTTATTAATCTTGTAGTGCTCTATCCATCCATTCCTTTGTTTGCAATTATGGAGCACTCTAGCTTGAGTCAATCGAGCTCTACTTTTGCTACTTTGTGAATCTGGGCAGATTGTCAACTTGTTTGCAATTTTGCCGATGATGTTGTAGTTGATCCGTGCATGCTATGTTATTGTTCTTGCCATGTCTAGCTTGAATTTTGTGACTTCTTGATGGATGTATGCTTGTCTTGTCATGACTTGCACCGTAGTGAGTGCATCGAGCTCGTGAACATACCTACTTGATATCTGTTTCAGCATGTGCCAGTTTTCACTAATTCTGAAAACTGATTATGTTTTTGCGTTCACGTGCTTGTTAGTATATTTTCTGATCCCTTTTGGCTCAAGGTCACTAAGGGACTTTTGTTAAGCTTTTTGAGTAGCTCCATGCCATGTTTTACTTTTCCATGTTCAGGTCCTGTAACATGTAGTTTTGTTGCTCCGAAGAGTGCTACTTGATCTGAAATTCCAGACAAGTGTTAAATTTCACTAAGTCTGAGATCTGTTTGCCATATGCATTTTTGCCATGCTTGTTTGAACCTGTTAATGGATGAATTGGCCGTAGCTCAGTGCTAGACTTTTGTTAAGAATCTTGAATGCATCCCTGCCATGTATTTTGTTGTCATGTTTGGGTGCTGTAGCATGTTCATCTCGTTGCATTTAGATGGCTACTTGCTGTAAATCGCAGACCGGTGTCATATTTGAATCGCTTGCCATTTCCAAACCATAACTCCGAATCCGGCGTTCTTTATATCGTTTTCAAGAGATTTCATCTCATCTTTCCAGTGGCACACTTGGATTTCCATGTTGAGGCCAGGTTCTTACATTTCCTGTCACATCTTGCATTTTGCATCCCCCATCGCATCCCGCATAGCATATCATCATTGCATCATATTGTTTGTCCTTGCACGTGGTTGATTGTGTCCTTGTTGCATGTTTGTCTTGTTTGGGTAGAGCCGGGAGACGATTTCGCTATCGAGGAGCCTGTTGAGTTTGCTTTCGAGGATCCAGTCAACTCTGACAACTGTGCAGGCAAGATGATCATACCCTTGAAATCACTACTATCTTTTGCTCGCTCTTTTGCTATGCCAATGCTATGATGCCTACCAATTGCTTTCAAGCCTCCCAAATTGCCATGTCAAACCTCTAACCCACCATGTCCTAGCAAACCGTTGATTGGCTATGTTACCGCTTTGCTCAGCCCCTCTTATAGCGTTGCTAGTTGCAGGTGAAGATTGGAGGTCGTTCCTTGTTGGAACATTTATTCACTTGTTGGGATATCATTATACTGCTATGTTATCTTAATGCATCTATATACTTGGTAAAGGGTGGAAGGCTCGGCCTCTCGCCTAGTGTTTTGTTCCACTCTTGCCGCCCTAGTTTCCGTCATATCGGTGTTATGTTCCCGGATTATGCGTTCCTTACGCGGTTGGGTTATAATGGGAACCCCTTGATAGTTCGCCTTGATTAAAGCTTTTCCAGCAATGCCCAACCTTGGTTTTACCATTCGCCACCTAGCCTCTTTTTCCCTTGGGTTTCCGAAGCCCGAGGGTCATCTTATTTAACCCCCCCGGGCCAGTGCTCCTCTGAGTGTTGGTCCGACCGAGTATACTGCGGGGCCACCTCAGGGCAACTTGAGGTTTGGTTTTACTCATAGGATGTCTCATCTGAGTGTGCCCTGAGAACGAGATATGTGCAGCTCCTATCGGGATTTGTCGGCACATTTGGGCGGTGTTGCTGGTCTTGTTTTAACCTGTCGAAGTGTCTTGAATAACCGAGATACCGATTCTGATCGGAACGTCTTGGGAGGAGGTCTATTCCTTCGTTGACCGTGAGAGCTTGTCATGGGCTAAGTTGGGACTCCCCTGCAGGGATTTGAACTTTCGAAAGCCGTGCCCACGGTTATGGGCAGATGGGAATTTGTTAATGGCCGGTTGTAGATAACTTGAACCTTAACTTAATTAAAATGAATTAACTGAGTGTGTTACCGTGATGGCCTCTTCTCGGCGGAGTCCGGGAAGTGGACACGGTGTTGGAGTAATGTTTGCGCAGGTTGTTCTCTAGTTTCTCGCTCGTGCTTTGCCTCCTCTTCTCGCTCTCTTTTGCGAATAAGTTAGCCACCATATTTTGCTAGTCGCTTGCTGCAGCTCCACATATTTTTTTTCACCTTGACTTTACCTATAAGCTTAAATAGCCTTGATCGCGAGGGTGCGAGATTGCTGAGTCCCTGTGGCTCACAGATTACTATTACACCAGATGCAGGGCCTGATGATTCTGCTCCAGCAGACGCGTATGAGCTCAAGTGGGAGTTCGACGAAGACTCTCAACGTTACTATGTTTCCTTTCCCGATGATCAGTAGTGGTGCCTAGTTGGGGGTGATTGGGACCGTTGTCGCATGTTGGGTTATCTTTTATTTTGGCGCCGTAGTCGGGCCATGAGTGTTTGGATGATGTAATGTTATTTATGTACTTGATTGACGTGGCGAGTGTAAGCCAACTATGTTATCTCCCCTTTATTATTTATATTACATGGGATGTTGTGAAGATTGCCTAATTTGCGACATATGCCTTCAATGCGATTATGCCTCTAAGTCATGCCTCGACACGTGGGAGATATAGTCACATCGAGGGTGTGACAAGTTGGTAATCAGAGCCTTCCCCGACCTTAGGAGCCCCATTGCTTGATCGTTTTTAGCAGCCGAGTTGTGTCTAGAAAAAATGTTTTGAGTCTTTTAGGAATTATATATCGGAGAGTTAGGAATTCTTTTTACTTCCCAGTCTCCTCATCGCTCTGGTCAGGCATCCTGACGTAGAGTTTTGACTCTTCTCTTCTCAAATTTCACTAAAAAATTTTTAGGATCACGCGGGTATCTTAGAATCGTTCCGATGGTTTTATGATGAGAACATTGTCTTGGTTCCTCCTGTCAGGGGTTTAGTGGAAGTGTCCCGGGGAGTTGAGCTCTGAGGTGTTGTCGTCATAATTTTATCGTTGCAGTTCTAGAATACCTGAGTTTAGTACGCCGACATCGAAAATCTCTTTTATGCAGTTCGTTGGTGAGATAACCTCGATGCCACCCAGTACTGGGGCGGGAGTTCGGGAGTATCATCATAACTCGTATAACGGATGCTTTTCGAAGGTTGAGGTAGATGGTTTCCGAAGGTTTCTTGGTTATGTGTTGAAGGATGGATACAGCTGGATGTAGGATTTGCTAGTCTGGGTGAGATATTATGCTTCCCCTCTATCCCCAACACCTGATTGCATAACCGGAAAGGTTCGGGAGTTTCATAGGTGGGAATTCTAGTAGCTCTAGTTCTTCTTCCACGGATATTGGTTTGAGATTGGGATTTCTTACCGATTATTCGTTCTTGATCCGTACCTTGTTGATTTATTTCTCTACCTTAATTCTAAGTGGCTTCTCAATTTATGGATATGTGACCATTTCAAGAGGAATGCATTCGTTCATTTTGTTCGGATGTGAAGACTATATGTTGCAATTTTCATTCCATTGGATTCAGCTTCAATAGTTGTCCATCAATGTGCTAATGGATGTCAACCTCTTCAGGATGGCTCCTCCAACGCGCAAGACTCCGAATCCTAATCCGCCACCACCTCCACCTCCTCCGGAGGCATGGCAAGCTGTGATGGCCGCAACCAATGCAAACACATAGTTGATCATGCAAATTCTTCAAGAGCGCAATCAAGGCAACCAAGGGAATCAAGGCAACAATCAGAATCACTTTGCTACACTCAACCAGTTCCTTGCTAACGGGCCAAAGACTTTCAGCAATTGTGTTGAGGCAACCGATGCTGGCGATTGGCTAGTGGATCTGTGCAAGCATTTCGAGTGCAGTAACGTCAGGCCTGAGGACTTTGTCAAGTTCGCTTCCTTCCAACTCAAAGATCAAGCTGCAGAATGGTTCCAGCAGTACAAGGATTCCAGAGGTGGATGTGTTATCACTTGGGATGATTTCCGTCGAGATTTCCGAGCTCATCATATTCCCCAGAGCGTGGTTGAAAGCAGGCGTGAGGAATTCCGCAATCTGAAGCAAGGCTCTTTGTCTGTCTATGACTACAACAAGTTGTTCCAGAAGCTCGCCCGCTTTGCCAAGAAGGACGTCCCTGATGAGAAGAGCATGATATATCAGTTCAGGGGTGGTCTCAGAGAAGAAATTCAGCTAGCTCTTGTTCTCTTCGAGCCCTAGAGATACGATGAGTTCTACAACATGGCATTGAAGCAAGAGGCTGCTCAGTTGAGGTGTGATGCTTCCAAGAAGCGAGTCAGAGATGTTACTCCTTCTTCCTCTACTCAAGTGGCCAAGCAGCAGAAGTATTGGCTTCCTCCTCCTCCGTTCCGTCAGCCGTATCAGCAGAAGAGCAAAGGTGGCAGTGGATCTTCCCACCCACCCAACCCTGGCTTTGAGAACAAGACTTTGTCTCAAGCTCCAAGACCGAGTGCTCCGTATCACCGTACGCTTTTAGAGGTCACATGCAACAAGTGCCAATAGAAGGGTCACTATGCCAACAAGTGTTTCAACCAGAGGCGTCTTCCTCCTCCTCCTCCTGTCAGATCGGCAAGTACAGCTGTGGTCAAGCATAATCCCAAGCACGGCAAGGTCAATTTGATGAATGCAGCTCAGGCAGAGGACTCGTTGGATGTGATCATGGGTAACCTTCCTGTTAACGATGTTCCTACAAAAGTTCTTTTTGACACTGGTGCATCGCATTCCTTTTTGTCATGCCCTTTTGCATCGAAGCACAATGTTGAGACTGAGTTCATGCCCAAAGTCATGCAAGTTGTTTCTCCCGGCAAGCTTTTGACTTCTAGTTTGGTTTCTCCCGATATCTCTATCACCTTGGGTGATTACAAGTTTCTCTCTTCTCCGGTGGTTCTTGGTAACTCGGATATTGATCTTATTCTCGGAATGGATTGGCTTTCTAAGCACAAGGCACATCTTGATTGTGCTGCAAGGCAGATTCAATTGACTCATTCATTTGAGGATGTAATTGTCTTTGCCGCTCGTGATGATACCATCCGTCTGTTTTCTCTCAATGAGAAGGGTGAATTGGATGCCATCTCGCAAATTCCAGTCATTTGCGAATATCAAGACGTCTTTCCAGAAGAGCTTCCAGGAATGCCTCTGCACCGGCCAGTTGAATTCGTTATTGATCTTTAGCCTAGAACGGAACCTGTGTGCAAACGTCCTTACAAGCTCGGACCTGAAGAGTTGAAGGAGCTGAAGAAGCAACTCGATATTCAAGAGAAAATGGGTCTCATTCGGCCTAGTTCTTCTCCGTGGGGTTGTGGTGTTATTTTTGTGAAGAAGAAGGATGGAACGGACCGACTTTGTGTTGATTACCGTCCAGTGAACAAGAAGACCATCAAGAACAAATACCCACTTCCCAACATCAATGAGCTATTCGAACAACTTAAAGGTGCTCAAGTATTCTCCAAGCTTGATCTTCATATGGGTTATCATCAGATTCGAATCCGTGAGCAAGATATTCCCAAGACGACTTTCAGGACAAGCTTTGGTTCATATGAATACACTGTCATGTCTTTTGGCCTCGTCAACGCTCCTCCGACGTTCTCTCGCATGATGAACTTCATCTTCAACGCCTACACCAATGACTTCATTTTGGTCTATCTCGACGACATTCTGGTTTTCTTGAAGAACAAGGAAGATCATGCCAAGCACTTGCGTTTGGTTCTTGATAAGCTAAGAGAACATCCGTTCTACGCCAAGTTCTCCAAGTGTGAGTTTTGGCTTGATGAGGTTCTTTATCTTGGTCATATCATCTCTGCCAAGGGCATTGCCGTGAATCCTGAGAAGGTGTCTGCAATTGAGCATTTCGAACCTCCTCAGAACGTGAAGCAACTCCGTAGTTTCCTCGGTCTCGCAAGCTATTGTCGAAGACTCGTTGAAAACTTTTCTATGATCGCGAAGCCTCTCTCAAATCTTCTTCAGAAGCACGTCAAGTACGTTTGGTCTCCGGAGTGTGATATTGCTTTCAACACTTTGAAAGAGAAATTGATCACTGCTCCAGTTCTGACTCCGCCTGATGAATCCAAGCCGTACGAGGTCTTTTGTGATGCCTCTCTCCAAGGTCTTGGTGCAGTATTGATGCAAGAGAAGAAAGTTGTTGCTTATACATCTCGCCAATTGAAGCCTAATGAGAAGAACTACCCCACTCATGATCTCGAGTTGGTGGCAGTTGTGCATGCTCTTTTGACTTGGAGACATCTTCTATTGGGAAGAAAAGTGGACATTTTCACTGATCACAAGAGTCTCAAGTACATCTTCACTCAGCCTAATCTCAACCTCAGGAAAACTCGATGGGTCGAAATGATTCAAGAGTATAATCCGAGTATCGAGTATACTCCAGGCAAGGCCAATGTGATTGCCGACGCATTGAGCAGAAAGGCTTACTGCAACAGTCTGATTCTCAAGCCTTATCAACCCGAGCTTTGTGAAGCTTTCCGCAAACTTAATTTGCAAGTTGTTCCTCAAGGTTTCCTCGCCAACCTTCAAGTCTCTCCTACCTTGGAAGACCAGATTCGCCAAGCCCAGCTTCTTGATGCTATGGTGAAAAAGGTGAAGATTGGGATTGCCAAGAGTCAACCCAAGTACAAGTGCTACCGCCTTGATGACAAGAACACTCTCTTCTTCGAGGATCGAATTGTTGTACCCAAAGGTGACCTCCATAAAGTGATCATGAACGAGGCTCACAATTCTCTCCTCTCCATCCACCCTAGGAGCACGAAGATGTATCAGGACCTCAAGCAAGCTTATTGGTGGACTCGAATGAAGCGCGAGATTGCTCAATTCGTGAATGAATGTGATGTCTGCAGAAGAGTGAAGGCAGAACACTAAAGGCCAGCATGTCTCCTCCAACCTATTGCCATTCCAGAATGGAAGTTTGACCACATTGAAATGGACTTCGTGACTGGGTTTCCTAAGTCCAAGCATGGCAATGATGCCATATTCGTTGTCATCGACAAACTCACCAAAGTGGCTCATTTTCTGCCTATCAAAGAGTCGATCACTGCAGCTCAATTGGCGGAACTCTATACCTCTCGTATTGTCTCTCTGCACGGTATTCCTCAAGTGATCTCTTCAGACCGTGGCAGCATCTTTACATCCAAGTTTTGGGATTCTTTTCAGAGGCTATGGGCATGAACATCCGCTTCAGCACAGCTTTCCATCCTCAAACTAGCGGCCAAGTCGAGCGTGTCAACCAGATTCTTGAAGATATGCTCAGGGCTTGTGTGATCTCCTTTGGCATGAAGTGGGAGGATTGTCTTCCTTATGCTAAATTCTCCTACAACAACAGTTTTCAAGCAAGTTCGGGTAAGGCCCCATTTGAAATTCTGTATGGCAGGAAGTGCCGTACCCCTCTCAACTGGTCTGAAACCGGTGAACGTCAGCTTTTGGGTAATGACTTAATCACAGAGGTAGAGGAAATGTGCAAAGTCATTCGTGATAACCTCAAAGCAGCCCAATCCCGTCAGAAGAGCTACTATGATAGTAAGCACCGTTATTTGGCCTTCGAGATCGGAGATCATGTTTACCTCCGCGTCTCTCCTATGAAAGGTACTTGTCGCTTCGGTATCAAAGGGAAGCTTGCCCCTAGATACGTGGGACCTTTCAAGATTGTCAGCAAGAGAGGCGACCTCGCCTATCAACTCGAGCTTCCTTCAAACTTTGTAAATGTTCATGACGTGTTCCATGTCTCTCAGCTTCGAAAGTGCTTCAAGACTCCTGACCGCACCGTCAACTTTGAGGACATTGAGCTCCAAGAAGATCTCTCCTATCGTGAGCACCCAGTTGCTATTCTTGAAGAGACTGAACGCAAGACTCGCAACAAGTCAATCAAATTTCTCAAAGTCAAGTGATCACACCATTCCGACCGTGAAGCTACCTGGGAACGCGAGGATCACCTCCATTCTGAGTACCCGGCGTTCTTTCAGTCCTAGATCTTGGGACGAGATCCTTTCGTAGTGGTGGAGTGTTGTAACACCCCGGATGTAACTTTCCCAATTTGTACTTCAACTCTTGCGGTTTCCGGCGTTAAGTTATTTTATTTTCTCGGGTTCGGGTCTTTGTCTCCGTGTGTTGTTATCGTTGTCATGCATCTCATATCATGTCATCATGTGCATTGCATTTGCATACGTGTTCGTCTCATGCATTCGAGCATTTTCCCCGTTGTCCGTTTTGCATTCCGGCGCTTCGTCCTCCATCGGTGGTCATTTCTACCTTTCTTTCATGTGTGGGTATTAAACATTTCCGGATTGGACCGAGACTTGCCAAGCGGCCTTGGTTTACTACTGGTAGACCGCCTGTCAAGTTTCGTACCATTTGGACTTCGTTTGATACTCCAACGGTTAACCGAGGGACCGAAAAGGCCTCATGTGTGTTGCAGCCCAACACCCCTTCAATTTGGCCCAAAACCCACCTAAACCTGCTCCATCATCTAGAGTGTTCGATCACGATCGCGTGGCCAAAAACCGCACCTCATTTGGACTCTCCTAGCTCCCTCTACCTATAAAACTAGCCCCTCCTCCGAAATTCCGGATCCCCCTCGTCCTCAAACCCTAAATCCCAGAACCGCGCCGGCCGGACACGTCTGCCCCGGCCGGACGCGTCCGCTCCACCGCCCGCGCCCACTCCCACGCTGCCACATGGCAAGTCGCTGCCGCCACCGCCCGAAGCCCGCGC
>NC_057809.1:516471066-516490695 GCF_018294505.1 Triticum aestivum | reverse complement strand
CTCCGCCGCTCCCCGCCGCCGCATCGCCGCCCGCTCCGGCGCCGCCCTGCCACAGCCGCCCGCTCCGGCCCCGAGGACGAGGCCGGCGAGCTCCACCATCTCCGACCGTCTCCTCCCCTCGCCCCGGCCTCTTCCTCACCATCTCCGGCCGCCGCACGGCGACGTTCCGGCGAGTACTCTGGCGAACGCCTCGGGAAGTGTGCAGATCTGGAAACCCTAATCCAGAGGATGTTTTTCCTCTAAGTCCCTAAAAATTCCAGATCCAAGTGCTCCTGTTCATAGCCCCGTAACTTTGCATCCGTAGCTCCGATTCATGCATATAGCATATAAAAATGTTCATCTCAGAGAGTACATCATTTCATTCCATTGCATCATTTTCATTTGAGTTCATCTTGATGCCCGAAATGCTGTTAGAAGAGGGATACTTGAGATAATTGTCAGATCTGCTGCTCCATTTAGGTTTTTGTCATTTTTGCCATGATTATTGTGTGCATGCTATGCCCATGAGTTCTACATATGTTTTGTTAAGGGTTTTGTCATCTTTCCAGAGGTGCAACCCACGTATTTTTGTGATGAGTGTGGTGACTAGCACAAGCTTGCAAAGTGGTGCACTTGGTAATGCTGTTTTCAGGGACTTAGCATTTCCACTAAGTTCTTGAGCTGTTTATCTCATATTGCCATATGTTCATGTTGTTTCCTAGTGATGCGTGCCTCTTTTGAGGATGATCAGTAAGGGAGTTTTGTTAATCTTGTAGTGCACTATCCATCCATGCCTTTGTTTGCAATTATGGAGCACCCTAGCTTGAGTCAATCGAGCTCTACTTTTGCTACTTTGTGAATCTGGGCAGATTGTCAACTTGTTTGCAATTTTGCCGATGATGTTGTAGTTGATCCGTGCATGCTATGTTATTGTTCTTGCCATGTCTAGATTGCATTTTGTGCCTTCTTGATGGATGTATGCTTGTATTGTCATGACTTGCACCGTAGTGAGTGCATCGAGCTCGTGAACATGCCTACTTGATATCTGTTTCAGCATGTGCCAGTTTTCACTAAGTCTGAAAACTGATTATGTTTTTGCGATGTTCACGTGCTTGTTAGTATATTTTCTGATCCCTTTTGGCTCAAGGTCACTAAGGGAATTTTGTTAAGCTTTTTGAGTAGCTCCATTCCATGTTTTACTTTGCCATGTTCAGGTCCTGTAGCATGTAGTTTTGTTGCTCCGAAGAGTGCTACCTGATCTGAAATCCAGACAAGTGTTAAATTTCACTAAGTCTGAGATCTGTTTGCCATATGCATTTTTGCCATGCTTGTTTGAACCTGTTAATGGATGAATTGGCCGTAGCTCAGTGCTAGACTGTTGGCTATAGCATGTTCATTTCGTTGCATTTAGATGGCTACTTGCTGTAAATCGCAGACCGGTGTCATATTTGAATCGCTTGCCATTTCCAAACCGTAACTCCGATTCCGGCGTTCTTTATATCATTTTCAAGCGATTTCATCTCATCTTTCAAGTAGAACACTTGGATTTCCAAGTTGAGGCCAGGTTCTTGCATTTCCTGTCACATCTTGCATTTTGCATCCCGCATCGCATCCCGCATAGCATATCATCATTGCATCATATTGTTTGTCCTTGCACATGGTTGATTTTGTCCTTGTTGCATGTTTGTCTTGTTTGGGTAGAGCCGGGAGACGAGTTCGCTATCGAGGAGCCCGTTGAGTTTGCTTTCGAGGATCCAGTCAACTCTGACAACTTTGCAGGCAAGATGATCATACCCTCAAAATCACTACTATCTTTGCTATGCTAGTTTGCTTGCTCTTTTGCTATGCCAATGCTATGATGCCTACCAATTGCTTTCAAGCCTCCCAAATTGCCATGTCAAACCTCTAACCCACCATGTCCTAGCAAACCGTTGATTGGCTATGTTACCGCTTTGCTCAACCCCTCTTATAGCGTTGCTAGTTGCAGGTGAAGATTGGAGGCCGTTCGTTGTTGGAACATTTATTCACTTGTTGGGATATCATTATACTGCTATGTTATCTTAATGCATCTATATACTTGGTAAAGGGTGGAAGGCTCGGCCTCTCGCCTAGTGTTTTGTTCCACTCTTGCCGCCCTAGTTTCCGTCATATCGGTGTTATGTTCCCGGATTATGCATTCCTTATGCGGTTGGGTTATAATGGGAACCCCTTGATAGTTTGCCTTGATTAAAGCTTTTCCAGCAATGCCCAACCTTGGTTTTACCATTCGCCACCTAGCCTCTTTTTCCCTTGGGTTTCCGGAGCCCGAGGGTCATCTTATTTAACCCCCCCGGTCCAGTGCTCCTCTGAGTGTTGGTCCGACCGAGTAGACTGCGGGGCCACCTCAGGGCAACTTGAGGTTTGGTTTTACTCGTAGGATGTCTCATCTGAGTGTGCCCTGAGAACGAGATATGTGCAGCTCCTATCGGGATTTGTCAGCACATTCGGGCGGTGTTGCTGGTCTTGTTTTAACCTGTCGAAGTGTCTTGAATAACCGAGATACCGAGTCTGATCGAAACGTCTTGGCAGGAGGTCTATTCCTTCATTGACCGTGAGAGCTTGTCATGGGCTAAGTTGGGACTCCCCTGCAGGGATTTGAACTTTCAAAAGCCGTGCCCGCGGTTATGGGCAGATGGGAATTTGTTAATGTCCGGTTGTAGATAACTTGAACCTTAACTTAATTAAAATGAATTAACTGAGTGTGTTACCGTGATGGCCTCTTCTCGGCGGAGTCCGGGAAGTGGACACGGTGTTGGAGTAATGTTTGCGTAGGTTGTTCTCTAGTTTCTCGCTCGTGCTTTGCCTCCTCTTCTCGCCCTCTTTTGCGAATAAGTTAGCCACCATATTTTGCTAGTCTCTTGCTGCAGCTCCACATATTTTTTTTCACCTTGCCTTTACCTATAAGCTTAAATAGTCTTGATCGCGAGGGTGCGAGATTGCTGAGTCCCTATGGCTCACAGATTACTATTACAGCAGATGCAGGGCCTGATGATTCTGCTCCAGCAGACGCGTATGAGCTCAAGTGGGAGTTCGACGAAGACTCTCAACGTTACTATGTTTCCTTTCCCGATGATCAGTAGTGGTGCCCAGTTGGGGGTGATTGGGACCGTTGTCGCATGTTGGGTTATCTTTTATTTTGGCGCCGTAGTCGGGCCATGAGTGTTTGGATGATGTAATGTTATTTATGTACTTGATTGACGTGGCGAGTGTAAGCCAACTATGTTATCTTCCCTTTATTATTTATATTACATGGGATGTTGTGAAGATTGCCTAATTTGCGACATATGCCTTCAATGAGATTATGCCTCTAAGTCGTGCCTCGACACGTGGGAGATATAGTCGCATCGAGGGTGTGACACACGCTCTCCCTCACTCCGCCCCTTCTCACCTTCCTTCTTCACTTCACCGCCGCAGCGACCCATTGCCGCGCCGCTCCGCCGTCGGACCTCTCGGTTCGTTTGGTCCTGCCGTAGCGGGGTCGTGCGGGTCTCCGCTGTCGCATCGTCTTCTTCCTCGCCGCGTCGTTCCCATGGCGTTGTTGAGCTCGTGGGATGGCTCCAATGTCCACGAGGACCACATTGAGTTCCTCCGCCAGACGCGGCGTCTACCGAGCGAGAACTACGTGCGGGTTTGTCAGGCGCCGGCGAGGGAGATTTCGCTGGCACCGGAGGAGGGCGAGCGGGTAATCTTCCGCTCGCACTGCCTGCGCGGCTTCGGCCTCCCGGTGAGCGGATTCCTTTGAGCTTTTCTTGAATTTTACCACCTCCAGCCGCATCACCTCACGCCCAACGCGGTGATGCTGCTGTCGGCTTTTGTCACCTTGTGCGAGGGCTTTTTGGGGTTCTCCCCACTCTCGAGCTCTGGGGAGAATTCTTCCAGAGCAAGCTCGACACCATTGTCGCGGGCGTGCCCGCCCCCTGCGGAGCCTTCATTGCCATGAGGCGGACGGGCGAGAACAATCCGTTCCCGCCCATCCCGCTGATCCAGTCGGTGAAGCTCTGGCAGAAGTCCTAGTTTTACGTGAAGAACGTCGCCCAGCAAGGCGACTACGTCAACCTGCCGGCTTACGTAGCCGGCCCGCCGGCTGGGAGGCAACCCTCGTGGAGCTACCGGGCCAGGTCGTTGTCTCAAGCCGGGAACGCAGCCGTCTCCCGGCTCCGGGTGGTGATCCAGTCGGAGGGCCTGACCGGAGCTGACCTGGTGGCCGCCTTCGTGGAGCTCCGAGTACTTCCGCTCCAAGGCCGACCTCACATGATTTTCCAAATGAGCGGCCGCTTCGACCCGTGCCGGCTGAGCACCAGGGAGATGCCTCATGCCGAGGTGTCTTACATGGTGAACTACATCTCCAACTACAAACTGGCCGAGGATTGGCGATACGGCAAGGGGCCGTATTCTCGCGCCAACCCTCCGCCTGCCATAAGTTTTTCTTCTTTTTTGTAGCCGGCCTCATGATGGCCAACTTCTGATCAATTTGTTTGCCCTTAGCAGAACCCACTTCTTCTGCCGACGGCCGGGGCCGCAGGGGTAGAGCGCCAGCTCCTCCCCAACCGCACGATGGACGGCGTCGATGATCCGGACCTGGGAGCGGCCGCCATGGAAGATGCCATCATGGGGGGAAGGCGACGAGGCAGGAGGCGCGGGGCTCGGGGCCGGCCTCGAGGATTGGGCGAACGATGACGAGGTTGAAGCCGCCCCGCACCGCCAGCCGGCGCCTGATCATCAAGGTGCGGGCCCGTCTGCCGCGCCGGCTGCCTGTGGCCGCACGCAGAAATGCCGGGCCGCGTCGACCTTCTTCGGCAGCCGGCCGAAGAAATCCAAGGGTTCCACGGCAGCGACCAAGCGGGATGAGGCGGCCGTGAAGGCGGCCCGCTTCCGCAAGGCGGTGAAACAGCCGCAGGCGATCTCGGCGTAAGTCATCAAATGTCTTGTAATTAATTTTTTGTTGTCCTTTTCGATTGAGGCTCTTCTAAACCTTTCTTTGCTCGCCGGGCAGGGCACCGCTTTCCCTCGAGCGAGGTCCTGGCGGCTCCGTAGTCGGGCCGACTAGAGGGTTCTCAGGCTCCCGCCGCGTGGATCCCCACGCCGACCTCATGGAGGCCACGGAGCGGAATGCATGGGAGGCGCGGGAGGAGCGGGAGGCAGTGGAGCGAAGGACCGCCTAGGCGGCGAAGGAGCAGGCCGACCCGGTGGCCAAGGCCCGGGCGGAGGTGGCAGCCGCGGAGACGGAGGCGGAGGCCTCGCACAACCAGCCTCCGCTGCTCGTCGTTCCCCTTCGCGCCGTGGCCCCCAACATCCCCGTGCCCCCGTCGGAGGAGGTCGACCAAGACCCGCCGGTGATGGAGAGGAGGGAGGACCACGTGGTCTTCTGGAACGGGCCAAAGTGGCCAACCAGCCGCGGCGCCAGAGCAGCCGGCCGGGGGCGAGCCGGGGGCAGGGGCCGGCCTCGAGGTGTAGCCGGCATTTCGCCGGCGCACAGGGGGAGCTACCTCCGCGCCGGAAACGCACCAAGCTGCGGGCGCCAGCCAGACGGCGGAGGCCCTGGAGGCGGCCAGCGCCAGCACGTCCGAGTGGACACCCAGCGGGGGGACAGCCGAGCTGAACACGGCGGCGCAGGAGGTCCGGAGCCGGCTTCATGCACAGGCTGCCTCGCTGCAGCGGTATACCCAAGAGTTCCTCGCGACGCGGGCCGTCATCCGGGTGAGCCCTCTGGCCTTGGTTGTTTTTTCTTTTTTGATTTCTTCCGTGGGGGCGCGTCAGCGCACCCACTGGGTGTAGTCCCTGAGTTCCGAGTCGGCTGCTGAGCAGGCGGCTTGGAACTTACTAGGTCCTGACAACTATCTTATCCTCGCCTCCTGTCTGATCTTCCAGGAGTACCATAACCTCTGCGCTGCTGCCTTCAACTCCCAGGCTCAGGAGCTGGGCCGGAAAACCGAGGACCTGACCAACAGCCGGAGTGCGTGCTTTGTCTCGTTCATCTCCTGTGGGGGCGCGTCAGCGCACCCACTGGGTGTAGTCCCCGAGATTCGGGTTGACTGCTGAGCAGTCGGGTCGGATCTTCCCTGACGACTTCTTCCTTATTGATTTTTCCTTTGTCTTCATGCTTGTAGGAGCCAATGCCGACTTGAGGGGGCAGCTCAGCGAGGCCCAGGCCGCCCTTCGCGCTAAGGAAGCCGAGTACAACGCCTTGGTCCTGGAGCGTGACCGCCTGGCCAAGAAGTTGGCCGACCAGGAGGAGAGCCATAAGGCGGCCCTGAAGAAGGCGCAGGACAGCGAGGACGCCCTCAAAGCTGAGTTCGAGACCGAAGCGGCGGGCTGGGCTGAGGCAAAACAAGCGCTGAGCGAGGGCTTCGGCCGGATTGAGGATCTGATCGATGGTAAGCCGCCTTCCTCACTCCTTGCTTGCCCCTTGCCCCCTGATTTGTGTTCTGACTTGTGCTGCTTTTTGTTCTTTGTGTAGACTACTTCCCCGGCTACTCCGTCTTTGCCAACGAGACCATCGAGGCCCACCACGAGGCGCGCCGGCAGGCAGGGGCTGAAATCTCGCCGGACGCGAGATGGACACTTGAGGAGCAACTCTTGGCGGTCCAAGACCAGCTGCAGCCGGCTCACCGCATGCTCCGCCGCCTCCAGCGCGCCGGGGCGCAGGTGTTGGCCACCCTCTGGCCAGGCGAGACGATTCCCCGCACCCCGAGTCGGACTGCCGACCGGCTGGAGGTTGCGGTTGGCCGCTTCGAGGCCTGGAAGGCATCGACGGCCCGGCTTGGAGCTGGGCGGGCGCTGGAGTTCGTCCGAGCCTGGTATCCCGGGCTGAACCTGGACCAGCTGCGCACCTGGCGGCTGGAGGCCGACGATGAGATGGAGGAGGTGCGGCCGGCTATCGCTCAGCATGCCTCGACGATCGTCGAGTGCACTGACACCAGCGTCTTTGCTCCTGAAATAAATGATGACGGCGTTGCCCAGCCGGAGGAGTGGTTTGGGCTGGACCCGGCAGCGGGTGAGGACTCGGCGGAGGAGATCGCTTCCAGCGATGAAGGTGAAGACGACAAAGGAGAGGAAGGCAAAGACGTCGAGCCGGCCGGTGAAGCGGCCAGCCAGCCCCAGCCTGATCGTGCCTCCAGCAACGAGGCGCGTGCTAGCGCGCCCTCTGCGGGAGGTGGTGATCATGCCGAGGTTCGCCAGCCGGCCACTCCTCCAGCCGGCACTGCCGTCTCTACCGACCTGCCCAACTCGCCAGTCGCTCCCTTGGCTTAGTCTGCCGTCCTTGCTTTTCCTGCTTGTTACTCTTTGAACAATTTTTGTTAAACTTGCGCAGTTCCACCCACTGGGGGTGTATTCAAACTATGTTGAATGCTGGCCTTTCGAAGGCCTTTTGTGTAAATATGATCGTGTGTGTGTTTGGCTTCCATTCGTGTGTGCTTTTTATCTTTAGGCTGTTTCCTTTGCCGCCTTCCCCTAGCTGCTGCCTTCCCAACCGGCAGCTGCTCGGCAGCCTGCGGCTAAGGAAGAACTTGGCTATATATATATATATATATATATATATATATATATATATATATATATATATTGGGGAAGGCAAGTACTCGAGCTTTCTTAGATTGAAGCGAGGTGAATGGAAGCTGGCCGGCCGGCTACTCTGGTAGTCGGTCGGTGGTGGGAGAAAAACCAGCTTTTGTTATATTAGTCCGTTAGTCCCTAGCCGTTTTTCGTGTGGGCGTCCTTTCCTGCCTTTAACTCTTGCCAGCCGGACAGCCGGTTCTTCGAACTACGACTTTTGGCAAGAGAAGGCTTGGGTGCCGGCACACTACTTGTCTGACCGCGGGAAGGACTTCTAATATAACTCAAGGCGGCCAGTCCCCGGGCCGACTAGTCGAACCCGGTGCCGGACGAAAAAAGTAAATGTAATGGCATGATCATAAGCATGATACTCTTCTTTTATAGATAAACAATGGCAGTCCCCGAGCTCTCCTCGGGGGGCCTATTGTCTCGTACTTAGTACAAAAGTTAGCGTGATACATACTGCATTTCAACTGTAAAATCTTCGGAGGAGGTTGGCGTTCCATGGTCGTTCCGACTCCTTGCCAAAGTCGTCTCTCTTTCGTCATTTCCCAGCGCTCTGCTGATGACAAAGGGGCCTTCCCAAGGGGCCGAGAGCTTGTGCTGGCCGGCTGTTTGCTGGATCAGCCGGAGCACGAGGTCACCCTCTTGGAAAGATCTTGGTTTGACCTTCCGGCTATGGTAGCGGCGCAAGCCCTGCTGGTAGATGGCGGACCGACTGAGGGCTAACATCCGGCCCTCTTCCAGCAGGTCAACACCGTCTTCTCGTGCTTCCCTGGCCTCCGCCTCCGTGTACATGGTTACCCGAGGCGAGTCGAACTTGATGTCAGTTGGGATGACCGCCTCGGCACCATACACGAGGAAGAAGGGAGTGAAGCCGGTTGACTTGTTTGGGGTAGTGCGCAGACTCCAGAGGACGGCCGGCAGCTCATCGAGCCAACAGCCGGCCGAACGTTCTAGTGGTACGACCAGTCGGGGCTTGATGCCGGAAAGGATGAGTCCGTTGGCTCGCTCGACTTGGCCGTTTGACTGCGGGTGGGGAACGGACGCTAAGTCCAAGCGGATGCCCTGCGTCGCGCAGAAACGTGCCAATGCTCCCTTGGCGAAATTCGTGCCGTTGTCGGTGATGATGCTGTGTGGCACGCCGTACCGAGTTGTTATATCTGCAATGAATGTCACGGCAGTCGGCCCATTCAGCTTCTTGATCGGCTTTGCCTCAATCCATTTGGTGAATTTGTCCACGGCGACAAGCAGATGTGTCATGCTGCCGCGCACCATCTTGAATGGGCCCACCATGTCCAGTCCCCAAACGGCGAAGGGCCAAGTGAGGGGAATGGTTTTGAGTGCCGAAGCCCGCATGTGTTGCTTGAAGATGAAGAGTTGGCACCCTTTGCAATGTTTAACTAACTCCTTGGCGTCATCCAAAGCAGTCGGCCAAAAGAAACCATGGCGGAAAGCTTTGGCGACGAGTGATCTTGAGGCCGCATGGTGGCCGCATTCTCCTTGGTGGATGTCTCTGAGGATTGCAATGCCCTTCTCTTGCTCGACGCATCGCTGGAAGACTCCAGTGACACTGCGTTTGACAAGCTGTCTGTTGACGATTGTGTATGCTCCGGCTCGGCGTTGGACTGTCTTGCCTCTGTTTCGTCAGCCGGCAGATCTTGATTTATTAGGAAGTTGAGGATGGTCTGGGCCCATGATGGAGCTGAGACTTCTTCTATTGCCAACAAGGCTACTGCGACCAGGGCGGGCGGGCTGGGTGGTGAAATGCTGGAGTCGGCCACCGACTGTTGTGTTGGTGCAGTCCCCGGGCTGACTACCGCAGTCCCCGAGCCGGGTGTGGCAGTCCCCGGGTCGGGCGTAATTATGGAAGTCCCCGAGCCGCCTACTGACGTCCCCGAGCCGACTATCGAAGTCCCCGGGCTACCTGCTTGGTTCTTCGAGCAGGACCCGGCCGCGTCGGGGTCAGGTGGCACGAAGATGGAATCGGACTCTGGAGATGGCTTGATAGACGGCTTGAGGAGGCGTTGTAGAGAGACAACGGTTGGTATTGCCTGTCGAGTGGAGCCTATTTGGGCCAGGGTATCAGCTGGCTCGTTGTCGGCTCGTGGTACATGGAGGAACTCGCATCCTTCAAAGTACCCGCTGATCTGCTGAACAAGGAAGCGGTAGCTTGCCATATTTGCGTCCTTGGCATCCCAGTCGCCGGATGATTGCTGGACTACCAAGTCCGAGTCGCCGTAACATAGGATTCGGCGTATGCCGAGCTCTTTGGCAAGCCGGAGCCCGTGTATGAGCGCCTCGTACTCGGCCACGTTGTTGGAGGCGGCAAAGTGAATTTGCAGCGTGTATCTGAGCTTGTCGCCTTTGGGAGAGGTGAGGATGACGCCGGCTCCCAAGCCGGTGCGCATCTTGGACCCATCGAAGTGCATGCGCCAATGAGTGGAGTCGGGAGCTGGCGGTAGGTACTGGGTCTCGGCCCAGTCGACGAGGAAGTCGGCCAATGCTTGGGACTTGATGGGGGTGCGAGGCTGGTAGAAGATCGTGTAGGAGGCCAGCTCGATGGCCCATTTCGCCACCCGGCCGGATGCATCCCGGCTGCCTATGATCTCGGCAAGCGGGGCGGTGCATACGACCGTGATGGGGTGCTCTTGGAAGTAGGGCTTCAGCTTCTTGGCGGCGAAGTACACACCATAGCACATCTTCTGGTAGTGCGGGTAGTTCTGCTTCGAGGTAGACAGCACCTCACTCAAATAGTACACCGGCCTCTGGACCGGCTGGGCTCGGCCCTCTTCTGGGCGCTGGACTACGATGACGGTGCTGACCACCCGGCTGGTTGCAGCAATGTAGAGGAGCATGGGCTCTTTCTCAGTCGGTGCCGCCAGGACATGCGGTGTGGCGAGCATCTTCTTCAGCTCGTGAAAAGCTTGGTCGGCTTGGTCGTTCCACTCGAAGTGAGTGGTCTTCTTCATAAGGCGGTAGAGGGGGAGAGCTTTCTCTCCGAGCCGACTGATGAAGCGGTTCAGGGAGGCCAAGCACCCGGTGAACTTCTGGACGTCTCGAAGTTTGGTGGGAATCGCCATTCTCTCAATGGCCTTGATCTTTATTGGGTTGCATTCGGTGCCGCGTTTGGAGACCAGGAAGCCTAGGAGCTGGCCGGCTGGCACTCCGAACACGCATTTCTCGGGGTTGAGCTTGATCTGGAACCGGCACAGGTTCTCAAATGTTTCCTTGAGGTCCCCCAGCAAGGTGTCGCGCTTCTCCGTCTTCACCACAATGTCATCTACGTAGACGTGGGCATTTCTGCCGAGCTACTTGAGGAGGCACTTCTGCATGCAACGCTGAAAAGTGGCACCGGCATTTCTTAAGCCGAATGTCATGGTCAGGTAGCAGAAAGCTCCGAATGGCGTGATGAAGGCGGTTTTCAGGCGGTCAGCCGGATCTAGATTTATCTGGTGGTATCCTGAGTAAGCATCCAAGAAACTCAACAGCTCGCATCCGGCCATGGAGTCTATCACTTGATCAATCCTTGGCAGGGCAAAGGGATCTTTGGGGCAGGCCTTGTTGAGGCTCGTGTAGTCTATGCACATGCGCCACTTGTTGTTCTTCTTTAGCACGAGGACCGGGTTTCGAGCCACTCTGGAAAGAAAACCTCCATAATGAAGCCGGCCGCCAGAAGCCGGGCTATCTCTTCTCCTACAATCCTTCTTTTCTCCTCCGACAATCGGCGGAGGGGTTGTTTGACTGGTTTTGCGTCTTCTCGGACGTGTAGCTTGTGCTTGGCGAATTCCTTCGGAACACCCGACATGTCCTTGGGGGACCATGCAAAGATGTCCCGATTCTCACGGAGGAAATCGGCGAGCTCGCCTTCCTATTTGCTGTTTAGGTTTGCCCCGATGACGGCAAACCTCTCTGGGTGCTCGGGGTCAAGAGGTATCTTCTTCGTCTCCTTGGCCGGCTGGAAAGATCCTTGGGCATCACTCTTCTTGGGATCGGGGGACAGGGCCGGCTGTTTGCCGGCCATGGCCACGACTCGGTCCAACATCTTCTTTTCTTCGGCAATCACAAGGGACTCGGCCAGCCGGCTGCTGGCTGCCGTGCACTCGGAAGATTTCTTGTAATCGCCGGCTATGGTGATGATGCCCTTGGCGCTCGGCATCTTTATCTTGAGGTAAGCATAGTGGGGAACAGCCATGAACCTGGCCAAGGCAGGTCAGCCAAGCAATGCATGGTAGGGGCTCTCCAGGTCCACCACTTCAAACCAGATCGCTTCCTGACGGAAATGATCCTTGTCCCCAAAGAGTACATAAATCTTGATCTTGCCAATGGGGGCGCAAGACAGGCCAGGTACAATGCCATGGAACACAGTCCGAGTAGGCATGAGTTGCTTTGTCTTGACGTTCAGCTTCTCCAGGGTGTCACGGTACAGGATGTTGATGCTACTCCCGCCGTCTATCAGCACGCGGGAGAAACGGGCGGCGCATCTGTCCGTTGCAAGGGTGGCATCCAAAACCAACGCGTAAGAGCCGGGAGATGGCATCACCTATGGGTGGTCGGCCCGACTCCAGCTGATAGGTTTTTCTGACCAGTGCATGTGCTCGGCGGGGTTGGCAGCGACCATGTTGACTTCCTGGTGCTCTCGGCGTCTGCTACGCTGGTCTTCGGGCTGGCTCATAAAGATGACATAAGCGGCATGCTCGTCGGGGAACTCATCGTGCACGGCTCTGACTGCAGGCCGAGCGGTCGGCGGCTGCGGAGCCGGAGGCGGCAGACCGGCAGGCGGAGGCGGTGCGAGCCCTTCGCCTTTGGAGATTCGGGTGAGCCAGTGGCACTTCCGGGTTGTGTGGTTGGATGGCTTCGCGCCGCTATGGAACTTGCATGGGGCGTCGAGAGTTTGCTCGTAGGAGAAGGCCGACTGCCAAGCCGGCTTGCCGCCCCTCTGCTTCTTGGGTGCGGGCCGCCCTTCGGGCTGCTCGTCTTCGACTATGGCCACCTGCCGACTGGTGGAGGGCGGCACGGGGCCCTTGCGCTTGTGGTCGTTCTGGTGTGGGCGTCGGCCGGAGTCCCCAGCCGGCGTCTTGGGCGCCGGGTTGAGCACCTTCCCGGACGCGTCTACCCGGAGTTCGGTCTTCATTGAGGAGTCGGCGGTGGCGTACTTGTCCGCTATGACCAGAAGCTCGTCGAGGGTAGTCGGCTCGTCGCAGAGGAGCTTGTGCTTGAGGAGGGTGCCTTCTCAGCACCCGGCAGTGAAGTATTCTATGGCTTGCACCTCGTGCACCCCTTCGCAAGAGTTGCGGAGCTCGGCCCAACACGTGAGGTAGTCGCGAGTGGACTCGGTGAGGCCTTGTACGCACAAGGAGAGCTGTCTGGGCTTGGGAGCCCGTTTGTAGGTGCTGGTGAAGTTGCGGATGAAGGCTTCTGTGAAGTCTAGCCAGCTGTTGATGCTGTTTGGCTTGAGGCTGTTGAGCCAGGTCCGCGCCGTGCCTTGCAGCATGAGGGGCACGTACTTCACGGCAACGCGCCTGTTGCCGTTTGCTGTGCTAACCTCCATGGAGTAGTCGATCAACCAATCTTCCAGCTTCACGGAGCCGTTGTACTTGGGCGTGTCTCTTGGGAGCGAGAACCCTTTGGGGAAAGGCTCATCGCGGATGCGGGGGCCGAAGCAAGGCGACCGACATCATCTTCTTCTTCTAGCGCCAGGGATCGCGCTAGGCGGTCGATCTGATGGCGGGCGTCGTTCTCGCCGACTCCTTCGCGGCGACCTAGTCGGCCGCTGAGAGTCGGATGCGTGACAGGCGGTGGGGTGGGATATCTCTCCCCATGAAGCGGAGGCGGAGGCGGGTCGCCCCGCTGCTCCACAGCCCGGGGATGGCCTTCTACGTCTCGGTCGATGGAGATTCGGGTTCGACTTCGGCTGGCGGCCGGCTCTTTCTCGTGTCGTGCGCGGGTTTTACCCGTAGTCGGCGTCTGAGACGTCGCGCCGTGCTCTCGGCGCGGGGGAGGGCTTTCCACGCGAGCGTCGTCTTTGTGCCGCTGCGCGGCTGCATCGATTAGCTGCTGGATGTGTCTGGTCATGTGGGGGAGTTCTTCAGCCCCCAGTCCGTCTAGCTCGTCTACGGCCGCCTGGGCGGCGCGCAGATTCTCGAGTGGAGTGGCGTAGAATGGGCGGTCGACTCCTAGCATGTCGGCGAGGGCAGCGCCGCACTGTCTGATAACGCCGGCCCGGCTTGGCCCGCCTGGGGGCGGCGTGCCAAAGGCGTCGCGGTCGGCTTCGTGCCGGTTGGCCTCAGTGAGGCGTCTCATGGAAGCCAACTTCCGGCCCTCCGCGAGGAGGGCGAGGCGGCGAGCCTCCAGTGCTTCGGCATCGGCATCGGCCGGGAGGGGGATGGACAAGTCGTGGGCCGCCGCAGGCGGGGCGTCGTGGGCGTTCTCGCCAAAAGCGCCGCCGTGGCCGATGACCATCACCTCAGTAGTGACGGCGTCGCAGCCATCGGCCCGGGGAAGCGGGTCGTTGTAGATCGCGACGTCGGTGGGGAAAGCGTCGAGCGAGGCCGTGTCGGAGTCGACAGGCATCGGATCGGTGAAGCCAACGGACTCCAAGTCCACAGAAGGCTCGCCAGAGACGTGGAGCTTGCCGAGGAGGTTGACGAGGTGGTCGGTGCCCGCGTCAGAGGCGAGCTCGTCGGAGATGAGGGTCTTGTCAAGGAGATCGGCGAGGCCGCTCGCTGCGCAGACGTTGGCAACGCCTTGCAGCGCGTCTTGGCAAGCGCCATCGGGCGTGCCGGGCTGGCTATGCTCGCTGGGGAGGAAGAGGGTTCCCGTCCAGAACAGGTCTTCGGATGACGGTGCACCTGGCCCCACGGTGGGGGCCAAATGTCGGGTGGTAGGTGCGACATATGCCAACGGGTGGCTTATCATTGTGGGAGCCAGTAAGACGTCGCCGGTGCCTGGAAGCGGGATGAGGCGAAGACATGCACGCCGGCAAATCTTACCCAGCTTCGGGGATCTCCGTGGAGATAACACCCCTACTGTTGCTCTGCGGGGTCTCCGAATGATCACTAGATGAATGAGTGGCTACAAGATGCTCCTTGAGCCGCTTGGCGAGAAGAAGAAGAAGGGCACGACTAGCTCTCCTCTCCTCTCTATGTGGTGTCTAAAACTAGCACAGATCAACCCTTTGCATGGGTGCCCCGGGGGTTTATATAGGCTCACCCCCCGGGGGTACAATGGTAATCCGGCTGGGCGTGGGCCCCAGCCATCTGTGTCTACGCTCGCCGGCTTCTGCGCCGGCTGCTGGGGCCCGCCGGCTGGTGGGTCCCGCCGGCTGCCGGCTCCTTGGTTGACAGGCAGGCCCCACTGTCCAGGGCCTTGTCGGTGGCTGGTTACTGTTGCCTCAACCTAGTGACGAGGGCTTCGCCGAGGTGGGCGTGCCTACAGTGCTGCCGCCCGGCGGGCGATCGCTGTAGCCTCACCGCGTCTTGTCTGCTTAATGGGGCGTCTCCTTCAAGGGAGGGGGCAAGCCGGCTGCGGATAGCCGGCCCCGTCTCGGGCCAACTATGGGGGGCCTGGCCGCCTTCGGGTGTCTCTCTGCCTGAAGGGGCCCACCGCCTATGGGCCGCGCTGGCAGCCCGTCGTGGGTGACATCAGGGTCAACATGGCAACAGTGCCGCGCCGGATGGGTCATGGCCACCCCGTACGGCGCACTGTGCCAGGCGTGCTCCGGGATTCGGGGGTGGCAGGCTTTACTGTAGCCACGCCCCGTCACATCGCCGTTATGTGGATGCAGACTTCGAGCGTACGATCTTGACTGCTTTGTGGGAGCCGGCCTCTTGAAGTCGGCCTTCTCACGGCTTTCCTCATGAGGGCTAAAGCCGGGTCGCCTTCCGATGGTCGGCCTGGGAGACAGCCGGCAAGGGGAAGGCGGCCCCACGTCTTGGATTCTTGAGGGCCGGATCGGCTCGTAATTTTTTCAGAAGGGCCAGGGGGAGCCGGCTAGGCTACCCGTGGTCATTTACTCCGACACCCGCCTACGGGATCCGTCTGAGTGACGCGGGTGGAGAGGGCAGCCCGATGCTCAGCTCGAGCACGGCGAGCGTCCGCCATGGAAACGATGGAGCAATGGAGCAACGAACTGATGGAAGGTAAACTACGACGCACCCCTACATGGCGCGCCAAATGTCAGATGTGGGGTTCCAGCAAACCCTTAAGGTTCGAACACTGGGGTGCACGCAAAGCCTCGCCCTCCTACCGATCTACGCTCTAGCTCACTAAGATCTCGCGGACGAACTCGACAAACTCGCAACACAGAAACACACGAGGTTTATACTGGTTTGGGCCGCCGTTGTGGTGTAATACCCTAGTCCAGTGTGGTGGTGGTGGATTGCCTCTTGGGCTGATGATGAACAGTACAAGGGAAGAACAGCCTCCTGAGGTTGGGGTGTTCTTGTGCTTGTGTAGTTGAGGATGATCTGAACCAGTTCGGGATCCGTTGCCTCCTACTGTGGTGGCTAGTCCTATTTATAGAGGCCTTGGTCCTCTTCCCAAATATCGAGCGGGAAGGGAGCCAACAACGGCGAGCAAATTTGAAGGGGGACAGCTAGTACAAGCTATCCTGACAAAAGCGGTCTTCGCCTGCGAAAAGCTCTGGGGTGACACCGTCTTGGGCTCCACGATGACCTCCGCCTTGCCATCCTCCTGGTCTTGGTCTCGTTGCACCAATATTGCAACCTTTGCCTGATGCCTCGATACTCTTCGCCTGCGCTGGCTTCCTTAGCACGGAAGAGGAAATAGGGACGCTGCGCGCACTAGCGCCCGCCTGGCACCCGCCTGGTACCGTTTGTCATGGCTCACGTCACAAGAGCCTTGTGAGGTTTGCCTTGCCTTGATATCTCCGCTCCTCGTGAGCCTGCCTGGCTAGGCCACTCCAGAGGAGGTCTTGCATCGTCCGCCTCGCGAGGCTTGGACCCTCGCGAGGGTCTTGAGTGCCTTGTTGACGAAGATGGGCCGTATGGCCTGCTGCTTGGCCACGCCGTGGGCCGCAGGCAGTTAAGTCTGGGGACCCCCGTTCCGAGAACGCCGACAATTGCTATGACTTTGCTATGCTTAATGCTTGTAACTAGGGCCCGAGTGCCATGATTTCAGATCTGAACCTATTATGTTTTCATGAATATATGTGAGTTCTTGATCCTATCTTGCAAGTCAATAGTCACCTACTTTGTGTTATGATCCAGCAACCCCGAAGTGACAATAATCAGGACCACTCCCGGTGATGATCGTAGTTTGAGGAGTTCATGTATTCACTAAGTGTTAATGCTTTGGTCCGGTACTCTATTAAAAGGAGACCTTAATATCCCTTAGTTTCCAATAGGACCCCGCTGCCACGGGAGGGTAGGGCAAAAGATGTCATGCAAGTTCTTTTCTATAAGCACGTATAACTATATTCGGAATACATGCATACATTACATTGATGAACTGGAGCTAGTTCTGTGTCACCCTATGTTATAATTGTTGCATGAGGAATCGCATCTGACATAATTATCCATCATTGATCCATTGCCTACGAGCTTTTCACATATTAATCTTTACTTAGTTACTTTTCCGTTGCCGCTGTTACGATTGCTACAAAAACTGCTACTGATACTTTTGCCACTGTTATCGTTACTTCCAAACTACTTTGCTGCAGATATTAAGTCTTTCATATGTGGTTGAATTGATAATTCAACTGCTAATACTTGAGAATATTCTTTGGCTCCCCTTGTGTCAAATCAATAAATTTGGGTTGAACACTCTACCCTCGAAAACTGTTGTGATCCCCTATACTTGTGGGTCATCAAGCCTCTTTGGTGCATCACGGTTTTCATGCTTTGCATTGAACACATGTCTTCGGTATTTTCTAGGATGCAGCTTGTCCTTGGCAAGGAAACGGCGGTGTGCAATGTAACAGATCTTGCTAAGTATTGCGTATGACAGCGGATTCCTGTCACAGCGAACACATGCATTGTAACCATGTGTCGTTCACCCTGACATAGTGCCCAAAGCCGGATAATCATGCATGCACCAAATTATAACAGCATGCAGAAAGAAATCAGCTGGCGGGCTTCTATAAAGGTCTCGAGTGAGAACACCCCTCCATAGCTGTTGAAGCTCCTCCACAAGAGGCTCCATGAATAAATCAAAATCTTTCCAGGACTTTTTGGACCTGGGATGAGCAAGGCCATCATGTAATTTGATTCTTTGGTGCAGACATTTGGAAGTATGTTGTAAGGGATAACAAGCACTGACCACATGCTATATGTGGCGCTCTGGTGGCCAAATGGGTTGAATCCATTTGAAGCTAAGCCAAGTCAAATGTTTCTCGGGTTAGCATCAAACTTTTTGTGTTTCTGATTGAAGCTTTTCCACTCACTACCATGAGATGAATGGCTCATTACATTCTAATCTCTGTACTCCTGGTTCCTAGAATGCCACAGTACATCCTCTCTTGTTTCAACATCATGAAACAACCTCTGCAATCTTGGTATAGTTAGAAAATGTCTCAGAACATTATGAGGAATCCTCTTCATAGCATCGCCATCTTTCCATCTTGATGATTTACATTTTGGGCATTCACTTAAGTTGGCATAGTCCTTCCGGAACAGAACACAATTATTCTTACAAACATGGATCATATCATATCCAATTCGAACTGCACGAAGGAAATTCTTCATTTTACTGTAGGTGTGTGGAAGCTCAGACGCATCTGGGAAAGATTTGCGGAAAGCACCCAACATCGCATCAAATGATTTGTTGGTCATATGCTCAGATGTCTTCACCTGAAGAAAGGTGACAATAGCTGAGAATACTGACAACTTATTTCCTGGGGTGGAAGCCATGTTGCATTGTTCCAACATGCGGGCCCACCGTTTTTCTTCTGCAGGTGAAAGTTCACAAAATGCACGAGCATTTCGTTGCATTGTTTCAATGTTGGTCAAACTCACTGGCTCCGCCACCACCACCTCCTCCTCCTCTTCCACCTAAGCATCAGGCAGATCAAGATGGTGATATGCTGCTTCCACGTAGTCAATAACATTGACGTTCACAGCTTCACCATGATGAACCCACCTAGTATATGTGACCGACATCCCATAAAAGTGTAGATGATTTTGCACAGTTGACTGGGGTCTTGTAACTGAATTCATACAACTGCTACATGGGCAGAGCACATCTGATTTCGGACCACCATACTCAGCTCTGATAAAGTTCATGAAGTTTTCAACCCCCTCGACATATGCAGCGGAGAATCTTCGAGCAGAAGTTATCCAAGTCCTATCCATCTATTAGACATACAAATTAGTTCTTCTACTAGATATTACAGGAAAAACATATATGCTTTTTTATGAAGTCCAGAAAAAATACCTAGGTCGATGTCTAAAGCTATGGCAAGATATTTGGACGAGCAGATCTAAGTAACAAAATATACATAAAGCTAATTCAGCAAATAGATTTGAGAGCTAAATTATGGCAGGCTGTTTCAGCAGTCAGTGAGGCCGAGCACACAGCTATCGAACTATCGAAGGCCATCGCAGCAACAAAGATCGAGTATAAAATGGTGTAGAGCTATTTCACCTAACAGATTGGCTACTGGACCATGGCAATCTACATCACAATAAATATATGGCAGGATATTTGAGCAACTAATCGGCCTTGGCATGCCTCTCAGCTAAGCAGATTGAGTGCAGAACAGGGCAAGGAAGCTTCTTAAGTAGAGCATATTGACTGTAAACTACTTCAGCAAACAGTGAGATTAACTGCGTCTATCAGCTAACATTCAGCGCTACACCGACATGCATGGGGCCTCAGTCTAGAATGCGCGTACCATGGGAGAAGCTGACCACCGCACATCTCCACAGGAACATCGCCAGCGTTGGCAGCGCTGACCGCCGTGCGCCTCCGCAAGAACGTCGCCAACGGTTTTCTGCGTAGCTAGAGGATGGCAATCTACGAGAGAGAACTGTGGGAGTGAGAGGATCGCCGTGCATCCCCTCAACGAAACGCGGCACCGACGTATCGGCGCGGCGG
>NC_057809.1:516467987-516470572 GCF_018294505.1 Triticum aestivum | reverse complement strand
GCGAATGGAGTGGAGGGGGACGGGGGGAGGGGGTTTGGGGAATATTATTGGCTAGTTGGCCTATGGGCGGTTAAATTTGGGATTTGGGGGGAATTTTTTGGGGGGGGGAGGATTTTCGCGCGATGAGCGGGGGGAGTTTGCCGCATGGTCGGTTTCTCCAAGTGCAGTCCCACGTGTTAGTGAAGAGGCAAGCCGAAGCACATTCCGTTTGTGTGAGCCATGTGCAGGACCGAACGTGTGTCGGGTGCAATGAGACCTCGACAGGGGTGCTATGAGTGTACCGATTTTTTCCTTTTAAACTAGGTGCTTCGCCCCCTAAAAAACATGGTGCTTTGCGCGATCCATCGATACTACTACTACTAATCCGGTAATCCCGACTAAAACGGCGCGGCCGGGTCTTTTCCCACGCGATATGCTGGAGGTTGGCTTAGTTGGGTTTTTAGGACGAGTAATGCTACACCTACGTAATCCCAGTTATGTAATTAACATAATGTGAAACGTGTGAGCTGTTGATTGTAGATTGGGGGGAGGGAGGGGGCCACTACCATGAAAATCAGGGAGGAGAGAGAGAGGCAATTTACGTTAACCCTTGCGTAGGTTCCTATAGATGTAGAAGGATGTGAAATGCGTGAATGTGTAGTGGACGTACTATTGGAGTGCCTAAGATAAATTGTGTATGTAGACCCTATGTGTTTATTTACTTCGCATGTTAGCTTTGTCTCGGTTCAATAAAAAGCAGAGTTGGTGATGATGGTGTCCCTGTCATCTTGCAATATAGGCTGTCCGATCTATATCTAACAGATAGGAAGGGAACTATGACAATTTACCCGCACTCCTCTCCACATTTGCAGATAAGGCCTTCCCTCGTTCATCCTTTTCTCCCACAAGATCTTGATGTTCCGTGCAACACACGGGCATCTTCCTAGTACTCCTACAATATACTATATTATTGTGAAAGTTCATATACACTGGCCGAGATTAATGCAAACACATCAGATTTTCATTACATTTCGAACTTTTATAGGACAGAAAAATAAAAGAAATCCGACCCTAAACCTATTCTACGGCGGCGACCGACGTCCTCCATCTGCGATCTCTATGTACGGGGGCAGGGTTCAAGACCCGTGAAGTGAAGGTGCAGTCTCCGGCGAGGAAGAGTATATGGACCGGCCAGTTGGTACACCATGCCCTGCCGCCTCCCATGCCCTACTCATCCTCGGAGGAGTCCCTGACCTCAGTGGTGTCGGACATTGGACGGCGACAAGTAGGACGCATGGCTGATGGTGCTCCAGTCTTCAGCCGCCAGCGTGTCCACCGCTTGTGCGGTCGCGTCCGAGTCTGGCTACGCCGCTATTGCGTCGCGAGTGGTGATTTGAGCGAGGGCGGTGACCTCGAGCTTCATCCCCAAAGAAGAACTCTCTCGTAGAGCGTTCGCTCTTGCGGTCATGGCGGATGTGGTGCTAGGTAGGAGGACGATGCGCTATTGTGTGGAGGTTAGCTGGGCGATGCCACTTTAAGTAGCGCATTCCGGTGAGGCCAAGCGTCCGGTGCGTCATTAAGTCATCGGAGTTGGTTCCTCGAGCACCGAGCCTCTTAACGACGGCATACGGACATACGGCATGAATGCGGGCAGCTGGCTCCGGCTGGGAATGCACCGCACGACGACGTGAGGGACGAGGGTTTTTGGTGTGCCAGGGTAGTCAGCTGCAGCATGGCAACGTTGGAGATGCCGTTAGCTCACATGCGATCCCCACATGTCATTGAAAAAGCAAGACGACCCGGCATGGTCTCAGGTCATGGGGATGCAGTTGGCTCCGCAACACCACTCCGCGGACGCGTCGCGGCGCGCGTGCACTTCGGCGCCCCGTGTATCCTCGACGAGCCGGGTGTTGATCTGCTGGTCATGCCACAGTGCTAATGCCACCCTCGGCACAATAAAACCGACCATGTCCAGCGACGATGAGCATATCTCTCACCGCGGTCGCCGTGTCCAGAGGCGGCGCTGGAGCTGCGCCACGTTGCTGGCCCCCACGATCGACATGAACGGTTGCCGGTGGCGAGGAGGTCGTGGACGAGCTCCTCCATTGGACTAGTCTGCGCTACGTCGTCCCGACAGGTGTGCCCCACATGTTGGTTTCCCTATTTTCCCGGCCATATACGAGCGTCAGTGCTCCGCGTTGCGCATTCGGCCTTTCACTGTGTAGGCCAAACGAGACAACTTATTGTTTATTTGAGCCGTTCAAGTATAATCATGTGGCGTTTGCTTATTTCTCATTCCTCTCCAACCCTCTTCTCAACCGATCATGCCACCCTCCGGTCGAGTCCATCCTCCCGCATGCCTCATTTGAACATTCCGCCAAGTATCATTCGCATGTGGGCGTAGACCATGCTTGTATTTCCAATGTTGTAATTTTTCCGACATGCATACAAACAAATGGTTCGTTTAAAGTTTCACTTTGCCTCCACTATGTGTCGCTTCCCGTCTTAGTTTTGACATCCCATTCGGTTCATGCGCCGACGCGTGTTGACGAGATCGATTGATGTTGAGAGATCAATTGCCTGTCATGCAAGGAGATAAATGATTG
>NC_057809.1:516434719-516467885 GCF_018294505.1 Triticum aestivum | reverse complement strand
GGGGGGGGAGGGGGTCTGTGGGGATCAGAGGGAGTATATTGTATGTTCATAAGCGAAACGAACGTATTGTACCCACCCTAGTCCTCTTTCAATCGATCTCCGGACCACGAGATGAGATCGAGAGAGAACGAGTGGGTGCATGTCTTATACCTAAGGCGGATTCAAAATTTTGAACTGGTGATCATAGCATCCGCAAATCATATATAAAGGGTATTCAATGTTCGTTTCGCTTTTAAACGTACAATATACTCCCTCTGATCCTTTCTCATTTACATATAAGTTTTATGTGTAGTCAAAGTATCTCTACTTTGATCAAACTTACAAAAAAAGTATCAACATTCAACAACGCCCAATCAATATTGTTAGATTCGTACGTACTCCTAGATTTGTATTCAAACAGAGATGGTTTCCAATTTGTTTTCAACCACGTGAATGTGCTTGTTCTCGCGCATGCTCTTCCTACTAGGATTTCCCCACGTATAGCCAGTCTAATAGTAACTTTTTTTAAGCTCCCTGTCCAATAGTACTAGTGGAGTACTGACAACATCTGTAGTAGAGTACGCAGTGCTCATAGTACTCCCTCCTTCCATTTATATAGGGCCTATGTGGAGGAGAGAGATGCAAAAAAGTAAGGGGAGTGAGCTCTCATGCAAGAGCCTAGCTATATATGCATTCCTAGTTAAATACAATAAATATGAAGAAAGAGATATAGAGGAGATGGAAAAAAGTACGAATACAATAGCTAGCCTTATATATTTTTTTGTTGGAAATAGCCAACCTTATAGCCCACACTACTGTATGAGTGCATATAGATGATGGCTATAGATGACATGGCAGTTCCTTATAGCCATCGGCTGGCTATATTATTAACCATGCTCTAATGCGTTTTTTGAAACCGCCTATGACTATTGACAAGATTAATGGTACATGAGATGTATAATGTGAAAATTATATCATTGGAAGCTCCTTTCACATACGAATTTGATCATATGCTTTGTGTAAGTTCCATGTCATATATTATTACTCTAACATTTGGTCAAAGTTAGCCTCGTAAAACGCATTAGGCCCTGTATAGTAGATGGAAGGAGGGAGTAGCAGTGGAAGTGGATCCTCTGACGTAGGTATCCCTGCCTTACCCTCCCTTTGGATCACTTAATGGCGGACCCCATGCTTGCTAGGCCCCGCATGTCAGTTACTCAATGGGTTTGCCCACGTCAGGGGATCCTCATCCGTAGTATACTCCCTCTGTTTTTATTTACTCCGCATAAAACGGAGGTTGTGGTAGTATAAATGACGCAGGTGGGGGAGGGGGGGGGACGTCAGTTTGCTCTCAACTTTGGTCCCACAAGCGAGCGAAAACACAAGATGAAGCGCGTTCCATTAGGTGAGCGACGTGGAGGGTCCAGCATGCCGGGGTGCCATGCGAATACGACAAGAGCGATGTCCAACCGATTGACCGGTCGACACCGGAACCACTATTCACACCAGAACCTTCGCTGCTCGGCCTACACCAGCCACTGCCCCAAAACCACACCTCCTCTCCAGCCCATTCCCCCACCTTTCAATCCCCTAGCCCGCATCAAGCGTCCCCTAGTTCGCCGGAAAGCCATGGTGCGCCGCAAGATCATGTACTACAAGATGCTGACACCGGAGCGCCGCGCAGAAATCATGGCGGTGGGCGGCGCCATAAACCTTCGTTCCCAAGCTCGCTTTATGGCAGGGCAATCCCCGAGTTCTCTGGAGCCAAGCTACGAGGAGGAGGAGGAAGCCGATCCAATGTATATGGCGGAGGTCGCGGCCCAGAAGGCCCCCGATGGGTATGAGACAATGGACGTCGACTTCGTGCCGGCATACGAGTCCCCCATTGTGCAGGCGGACCAGCGGTTCAACCTGGCGATACTAAAGGAGGACCAGGAGGCAGAGGCTCAACTCGACGTGGAGCGTGCGCATGCCGCTGCCATCGAGGCTCTCCCGCAGGCGGAACCGGATGTCGTGGATGTGAACCGGGTGGCGGAGGCTCAACTTGAGCCGGAGCGCGCGGATGTGCAACCTCTTGAGCACTGCGTTGGATTTCCTTGATGAGGAAAGGGTGATGCAGCAGAGTAGAGTAAGTATTTCCCTCAGTGTTTGACAACCAAGGTTTCAATCCAGTAGGAGGCTACGCGCGAGTCCCTCGTACCTACACAAAACAAATAGCTCAACGCAACCAACGCGATTAGGGGTTGTCAAGCCCTTCACGGTCACTTACGAGAGTGAGATCTGATAGAGATGATAGATAATATTTTTGGTATTTTTGGTATAGAGATGCAAAGTAAAATAAAAAGGGTAAAGTAAAAAAGCAAAGCAATAATAAAGTGTTGGGAGATTGATATGATGAGAATAGACCCGGGGCCATAGATTTCACTAGTGGCTTCTCTCAAGAGCATAAGTATTCTACGGTGGGTGAACAAATTACTGTTGAGCAATTGACAGAATTGACACTACAAAAAAAAGACACATCCGTGACATTTTGGCCCAAACGAATTTTTTTTCTGTCATACATATGACACTTCTATGACGATAATTGTGACAAAACCCGGTATCATCAAAGATGTGGTGGGCTCCTACTTCTATGACAAAAAACCATGACAGAAAATGGGCTTTTTTGTTCTGGGCGGGCCGGAGACGCAGCTCCATGACATTCTTTGGGTTGTCCATGACGGAAAAAACCGTGGTAGAAGTGAGGGGAGGAAAATTTCGGGGAGTTCCCGGTTACGGTGGGAGGTTGGGGGCCGAGCGATGCGCATTTCTCTCGTACACGTACGCGCGTGTGTGCGAGGCGTTGGCTCTAACTGAACCCGAGCGAGGCGTTGGGCTCTAACTGAACCCGAGCGATTGCACTACAGGCTACGCGTTACTGAACCCGAGCGATCGATGGCTGTTAACTGAACCCGAGCGAGCGATTCCTTCGCTACTGCTGCTAACTGAAGCCGATTGATGCTGCCTCTGGGATGAACAGTGAGTGTTGCGGGGGGTTTGGATGAACAGTGAGCGGTGGCGTTGCCTCTGGATGAATAGGACCCCGTGGCGTGGTGAAGGCTAGATGAATAGTAGGCGGTGGAGGGGTGCTTGAACAGGACCCCGTGGTGTGGAGGGCTGGAAGAACAGTAGACGGTGGAGGGGTGCCCGTGGAGGGGTGGTTGAATAGGACCTCATGGTGTGGAGGGCTGGATGAATAGTAGATGGTGGAGGGGTGGTTGAACAGTAGCCGGTGGAGTAGCGCGCGGTGGAGGCTGGATGAACAGGAGCCTGTTGAGGCTGGAGGAGGTCGACGGTAGCCCGTGGAGGCTGGAGGAGGTCGACGGTGGAGATGAACAGTATCCCGTGGAGTCCCGTTTTGCGGTAAGCCACACCCCTCCCAATGAACAGGACCCCCGTTTCGACCGTAGCGCTCCAACACAAGTCCGTTTCCTCTGTTTTGCGGTACGCCACACCCCTCCCGATCAACATGACCCCCGTTTTGACCGTAGGAGGTCCGTTTCCTCTGTTTTGCAGTATGCCACACCCCTCCCGATCAACAGGACCCCTGTTTCGACCATAGGAGGTCCGTTTCCTCTGTTTTGCGGTACGCCAGGCCTCGTTTCCATCGCTTGTTCCATCCAAGCCCTCCCGATGAACACGACCATGCATTCCGTTCCGACCCAGCCAGTTGGCTCCCACGCGTTCCGTTGCCTCCCGATGAACACGACGCATTCCGTTGCCTCCCCATGAACATGACGCATTCTGTTGCCTCCCCATGAACATGACGACAACGTTGTTTCTCCGTTCCAACCCAGCCATGTACACGAGCCCTGGCCGTACGTATGCGCGAGTAGGCGTTCGAGACCCCGCCCGTATGTACACATACGTGGCCGTATTTTCTTTCTTGCACCCTGGCCGCTGTACGTACGTGTACATGCTACGTGCGCGCCTCTACTACGACACGTACGCGCCTCTACATCCACCAGTATATATGTACGTACACGTTCGCGACCAGAATGACAACGCTACGTACGCTTCGACCAGGTGGGTCCCGACTGTCAGGCACTTCCTTGCGTGCGAAGATGTAGCTGGTGGGTCCCAGCAGTCAGGGGGGCAAATCGTTTTTTTGCCCAGACGCACTTCCTTGCGTGCGAAGATGTAGCTGGTGGGTCCCAGCAGTCAGGGGGGCGAATCAGTTTTTTGCCCGGACGCACTTCCTTGCGTGCGAAGATGTAGTTGGTGGGTCCCAGCAGTCAGGGGGTGAATCGTTTTTTTTGCCTGGACGCACTTCCTTGCGTGTGAAGATGTAGCTGGTGGGTCCCAGCAGTCAGGGGGGCGAACCGTTTTTTTGCCCGGACGCACTTCCTTGCGTGCAAAGATGTAGCTGGTGGGTCCCAACAGTCAGGGGGAAACATTTTTTTTGCAAAATACAGTGGCCCGTCCGGTGGGTCCCAGCTGTCAGGTGGAGGAATCATTATTTTCTGCGTAATAAGGAGGCACTTCCTTGTTGCGGCCGTGGACCCAGCTGTCAACCTCTCCACGTACAGTCCACGTCCGATGGAAGTCGTTCCTTGACCACGTTGACCACGCCGCGCCGAGAGCACCACGGCGGTGGACGACGGCGAGGCCTAGGAAGGGGACAACGTGGAGCCGGGGAAGACGCGGCAGTGGAAGCCCGCGCGGAGAGGAGTACGAGGGTTCACTGGTTCAGCTGCGGTGTGAGGCTGCCATTGCCGCAGGGCCTGGCCAGCGGTGGGAATGGTAGGGGGCGGTGAGGCTTCCGCGGCAGCACATCTGGCCACAAGAGGCAGGAGCATGCGGCACGATCGGTGCTGCTTTGGGCGGCTGGAGCAAGAATACCAGAGGTTGAAGAAGCACTACGGCCGTTGGATGGACATCGTACGGTCACTGGAGCTACAATCGTTTATATTGACTAAGTTGACAAAGCCCTCCATCCCCGTCAAGTTAGTAGGCCCACAAGTCAGCCTCCCACCAAGGTGGGTCCCAGCTAGCAGGGGGTATTCATTTTTTGTGCGTAATAAGGAGGCACTTCCGGTGGGTCCGAGCTGACAGCAGGGGAACGTTTTTTTCACGAAATACGATGGCCTGTCGGGTGGGTCCCAGTAGTCAGGGGCAAACATTTTTTTCACGATATACTGGTGGGCGTCCGGTGGGTCCCTGCTGTCAGGTGGAGGAATAATTATTTTCCGCGTAATAAGGAGGCACTTCCTTGCGGATCCCTTGGACCCAACTGTCAGCCTCTCCACGTATAGTATTCTTCCGATGGAATTCGGTCGTTGACCACATTGACCACGCCGCGCCGAGAGCACCACGGCGGTGGACGACGGCGAGGCCTAGGAAGGGGACGATGCAGAGCCGGGGAAGACGCGGTAGTGGATGCCCATGCGGAGAGGAGTACGAGGGTTCACTTGTTCGGCTGCGCTGCTGTCGCCGCAGAATAACAGGGGGTGTGGGTGAGTGGAGTGGAGGGATGGCCTGGCCAGCGGTGGGAGTAGTATGGGGGCGGTGAGGCCTCCGCGGCAGCACAGCCGGCCACGGGAGGCAGGAGCAGGCGGCACGACCAGCGCTGCTTTGGGCGGCTGGAGCAAGAAGAGCAGAGGTTGAAGAAGCACTATGGCCGTTGGATGGAGATCGTACGGTCAGTCAAGCTAGAATCGTGCATATTGACTAAGTTGACAAAGCCCTTCGTCCCCATCAACTTAGTAGGCCCACTATACTGGGTCCCAGCTAGTAGGGGTAGTATTCATTTTTTTGTGCGTAATACGGAGGCACTTCCTTGCGTGCAAAGATATAGCTGGTGGGTCCGAGCTGTCAGCGGCGGTAACGTTTTTTTCGCGAAATACAGAGGCCCTTTTGGTGGGTCCCAGATGTCAGGTGGAGGAATAATTATTTTGCGCGTAATAAGGAGGCGTTTCCTTGCGTGCGGCCGTGGACCCAACTATCAGTCTCTCCACGTACAGTCCACTTCATATGCATGTCGGTCGTTGACCACGTTGACCACGCCACACCGAGAGCACCAGGGCGGTGGACGACGGCGAGGCCTAGGAAGGGAACGACACGGATGTAGGGAAGACTCGGCAGTTGTTTTTGTTTCCCACGCGGAGGGGAGTATGACTATACGAGGCTTTACTGGTTCATCTGCCGTCGCCGGAGAATAACAGCAGGTGTGGGTGAGTAGAGGGATGGCTAGGCCAGCGATGGGAGTACGGTGGGGCGGTGAGGCCTGCGCGGCAGCATAGTCGGCCGCGGGGAGGAGGGAGCAGGCAGTCCCGCCGGCGCTTGTTTGAGCGGCTGGAGAAGGAAGAGCAGAGATTGAAGAAGCACGACGGCCGTTGGACGGACATCCAACAGTATACAGGCCATCTGTGGAAAGCCTCAAATTTGTGGAAAACAGCATACAGCCCATGTGCCATTATTTCAAATAATTTACAGCCCATTTGCTAATTGTTACAGGTTTTTTGGAGCCCATATTCTTTATGTTAGCATTATAGCCCATATTGTGGCCATGGTTAAAAAATTATACGAAATTTTGCATATGTCGGTGAGGTCTGAACTGTTTTAATCCCGAAATTTCGAGTCACATTCAGACTGATTTTAAAAATAAATGTATATCAATATAAAATCCAATAAATTGTCCATGCATAAAAATCAATGCAATTTAAAATCTCGAAATGAAAATAGACATTTGAAAATAATTGCCGGTTTGATGTGTTTTAAAAATGTACATCCCATTACTCATTACTGATAGGCCATTTTCTCGGCCAGCCGAATGAAGCTCTCCTCGTCTTGAAAGATTTGCAGCCCAACAGGCCTGATAAAGCGACTTACTTGACAAATCACAAAAAAACTGGGCTAGCCATTTTCAGAAAGAAAAAAAAACTACTAGGCTGGTGTGTGGTAAACATAAAGGAAAAGGCTGTCTAGACAGGCCAGAGTGTCCCGCACAGCCTAGTTGACACCCTGCTTCCGTCTCAAAAACAAATTAGATCACTGCCACTCCAATTATGGCGATTCATAAAAATGCCACTACAATTTCCAAACTTTGAAAAATGCCACTCCGGACTTCAAAAAATGCCACTAGAAATGGCATGAAATGGCATTTTTCAAAGTTTGGAAATTGCAGTGGCATTTCTTGGATACACTAGATTGGAGTGGCATTTATTAAATTAACCCAAAACAAAAATAACTGGGCGAGCTGCTGGGTCCCTGGTGTCAGCCACTCGTTGTGCAATTCTCTCGTTTATTGACTACATTGGCAATGGCATGGGACCCAGATGTCAGAAATCCACTAGGAGGAGCCATTTTTTAATTGGCTTGAAATAAGGAGGCACTTGCTTGCGTACTGCCATGTCCTTGGCGGGTCCCTGCTGTCATCCTCTCCACGTACAATCATCTCCTGATTGTGTACGCGTCAACTTGCTAGGCCCACAAGTCAGCCTCTAAACCCGTGGAGGACAAATACAACCCATTTAAAAAAATAACAGCCCATTCCATACGTTCGAACGGAAAGTTCAACATTCAGAGCAAAGTAACAGGTCTAATCCACATATAGAGTACTGAACTTCCACGTTGACAACCATCATAGCCAAGTTAACAATCTACTCCCACTAATACTCTAGTAGCGTACAAGTACTAACTTACTCTTAGCTAACTAGACGATGCCGGCCGCCATCTGTGGCACACGCTAAACGCCGGCACCGGCGTCGTGCGCCTCGCCTCAGACTTGCAAGAGGTGCAATAGGGCGCGTTGCTCGCGCGCTTTGGCCCTTTCCATGCCGGCGTGGTCCATCAAAGCTTCGGCTTCCAAGCGGGAAACCCACTTGACAAGCTGGTAGTAAAAATTGGCGTCGCGAACGCGTGCGTGCCCGACAGCCTCCAGGGCTATTTGCCGGGCGCCGGCCTCCATGTAGTCGGCCCAGTTGCAGGCGCTCTGCTCACGACTCAGAGCGTCAGTGCGCTGCTGCTCCATGTCCGCCAGGCGGCGCAAATCGGCGATACGCTGCTCCTCCGCCAGGCGGTCGCGCTCCAACAACTCCTGCTCCTCCGCCATGCGGTCGCGCTCCAACAACTCCTCGATCTCCGCATTGCCATCTAAAGACAGATAGAATGCCTCCTCCCTCTTTCTGCCTTCCAGTGAAAACCCGAACACTAGTTCCGGCGGTGACCGCCTCCGGCGTCGCCTACCGCGGACAGGCGGGGGCATGGTGGACATGGCGAGCAACGTTGGGCCGGTGGGGGCTTATGCGGATATGGCGAGTTGGGTCACGGTGGCACCGGAGAAGGCCGAGAAACAATACTTATAGGCGGAAGGTAGCGCGATGGTCATCAGAATTCAATGCATAATGGCTTAGCGCGCCAGCTTGCCGTGGAAAACTAGAGAAACTGAAATTATGACTGTACCGTCCCATCCTGTCTGGGTCGCACGCCGGCTTGGCGGTCAAACGATTGCACTCGAATCATCTCCCTCCTTGTCAATTATGATTCCACGGATTTAAAGCGTATCTTTTTTCACATCAGTTAGCTGCCTTAATTACGGCCGGCTGCATGTAGGCACTTAGAATCGCTCGCAGGCAGTACGCGAAGCAGCATGCAACAAGTCGCAGCCGAGGGCACGCATGCAGCCACCTAAATCGCTGGAATTAATTAGGCTTAAACTTCTACATGCCGTTAATTTTTGCCATGCCTTGGTCTTGCTGCTTTGCTCACGGGACTAATAAACCCAGACGGAGGGAGTACCTTGGTTGGTGAGAGGTTTGAATTAAGCCCTGCAAACCGGAAAGGAGGTACTAGTACGTGCGTGATCCGCTATTTATTCGTGTAGGATCGAGTAGGTCATTTCTTGAATTGAGCCCTGCAAACCGGAAAGGAGGTAGTACGTGCGTGATCCGCTATTTATCCGTGTAGGATCGATAGTGTAGCTTGTTAGTTTCTTCAGAGGTAGGCTTTTTTATCCGTGTAGGATCGATAGTGTAGCTTGTCAGTTTCTTCAGAGGTAGGCATTTTTATTCAAAAAACTGCCACTTCGCATCTTGCATCGCAAATAAAAATGCCAGGAGCGCATTTGTAGGCTAGCTAGTGATCGATCAGTAACTTGTAAACACTGAGCGAACATAAATAAGTAACTGTTAATGCATCTCAATTATTCACAGATCATATACAAATATGTAGCTCCAAAAGCAAAGATCAGCCACTTTGGATCTTGCGTCGCAACTAAAACTAACTAGTACAATTCCCATACATAAGATCAACATGTTAATGCATCTCAATGATTCACATAGCATATACAAATATGTAGCTCCAAAAGCAAAGATCTAGAAAAAACATTTGTTCTTCCTACTAACATGGATGCTTCTCTTAGCCAACATTCAGTACAGACTGAAAGACAAATTTGTTTGTGAAGTCTACAATTCCTCTTGGAAACGTAAGTGGTTTCACCAATAACTGGAACCATGAGAATGAACCACACATGATGGAGTAACATCCACTACAATATAATTTGGTCTTCTCTCGATCACACCGTGAGACTATTTACGGAATACAAACTTTAACTTAGGCAAAATGATGCCAATTGTATAATTAGACCAAAGCAATGAAGCACCTAGTGTTGGCCAATAAATAGTACAATACTACTTTTTTGCAGTCCATGAAGTGACTATCCAATCTTTCGGTGTCTATTTTCAAATGACACTGCATGCAGTGACTATACTATTCTCTTGTGCAGTTCAACCAAAAGTGCAGACACTTTGTTTGTTTGCCAAATAGCAACGGGCAGACATCTCTGTCTGCACAAATATCAAGCAGCTAGTAAACATATACCACACCTTGTATTTTCGGTTTAAACATGTCTCTTCCGCTTAGCATCTGTCATGTTCTGCACTGGACAATCTGATACAGTTATGTTTTGCCCTGGACAATTTCATACTGAATTGATTTGCTGGTTTAGAGTAGAAATATAGCGCCTATTCTTCATCAGACCAAGGATATCCATGTTCGCAGTGATGGAAGAGGTGAAATCGATACAACCGAAATTGAGCATACAATCATTGAATCCTGTCCTGCACCTCCAATGTAGGTCCACCCTGCCAATAAATTCACATGCAAACAACTAGTATTACTATCTAATGACAGTACAAAAAGAGTAGCAAGATAGTAGCAAACAATGTACCTTCGTAATGAACAGCTCATAGTGCCACCAATTGGATATAAAGGTTTGGAAAAACACATGCTCCTAATGTTGAACCAGTTGGACTTTTTGTGCAGTTCTACTAAAATCGAGCATCCCTATTTGCATAGATATTGAAAGTGTGATTACTCTAAAAGTGGCACTAGTTGAAGCATAGACTCACAAATATAAGCATTCCAATTTCTTAATGGGAAAAGGTAGCAAAACTGTTTCTAACCACCTGTTTGAAGGAATAAATAAAGCAACACTGGCTGATGTTAGGAAGGCATACATAGTTTTTTCTTGAAAAGTGTGACATTCCTAACCTTTCCTCTTCTTTTAAGCAACTTTTGTGCAGTTCTACTAAAATAAAATTCCATCACCGCCTTGACAATTCAGTGACACTGTACAAAAGGAAATGACTTAACATTACATCATGATTTCAGGTATGTAGTCGATAGGCATTAGATACAAACATACAGACCTCCTCAAGAGAACAGCCGGAGGAGGAGGTGCCCACTCTTGACCTTTCCTCTTGTCTCCATAATTGTCTGTGCAGTTTAACCAAAATAAAATGACATCAGCGCCTTGGCATTTTGGTGACACTGTACAAAAAAATTAACTTATCTCATGAAAGTGAGGTATGTAATCTATAAGCATTAACAGTGCAAAAATCTGAAGGTAGTAACAAGTTTCATCGTTGGTATACTGGCTGTGCAACAGCATTAGAATGCCTTAGCTGAAAAATCTTTAATACATCCACAATCAACAGCTAACCCTGAAATAATCCACTGACATTAAATGACATTGCTTAAATTTATCGGTGGCATTAGACTGAGAGTGGCATTAGTTAAATATGGCATCACTTTATTAGTAGCATTGCTTGACTTGACTGCTGGCGTTATACTAATAGCAAAAAAAGTGGCAATAAGAGCATGGGAGGCCCATTCGGACAGTGGGCGCACTAGTACGATGTACCTCCACGGACGCAGAGTGGTGAGGGAGGTATGGTTGCCTAGAGCAACAAATATCCAGGCATCATATGTGGATTACGTCCCATTTTTGTTCTCTTTAGCCACCTTTTTACTATGCGAGGACAACAAACCGATCGACCTGGTCATTCTCTATTGCGTTGTCATGCCTTTCTACCCTTCTTCAACCAAGAGACACGAGACTCGTTCCTTAGCTACTGATCTTCCCCTTTTCAACCTAGATGCGGGTTCGATGCCTACTCTCTTGGACAGTACAGTCTCCCTTCCTTTCCTTATTCAACCCAGACATGGATTAGTTTGCATGAAGTAGGGTTTCCTTAATAGTGCAAATTATGGTTTTCGTCTGTGTGGCCAGCAGAGTAGATGATAGCAAATTGGGAAGATGGTGGAGTGGAAAAAGATCCACATGCAACGACGTGGCAGATGGGGCAATAGAACAAGGTTATAGTTCGAAAAGAGGTAGCATACCTGAGGGTCGGCGGGAAGTGGCTTCGCTCGTGGTTGTCGTCCTCTGCACACACTACGACATCGAGCTTGGGGACGGAGGCCATCCCGCGCGGGCGCTAAGTCTGAGAGGACGGCCTTATCGTCAGTGCGTGACCTCGCTCACCGACGACGAGTGCATCAACGCTGCACGTCCTTTTCTTCCCCGGCGGATCTGTGACCACCGGTGAGGAGGGAGAGAGGGGCCGTCTTTTTTAGATCTGGAGAGAGGGTGGTAGTGTGAGAAGCAAGTGGGCAGCCCTGAGCAAGAAAGCGCTGAAGCTCCAGCCTATATATCTTTTTATACTACTAGTACTGGAGGTGAAGCTCCAGCCCCGTTCCAACATATCAGTGAGACGACAGCGAGTAGTAGGAGTATTTCCGAACGGACGTGTTGGCTGGGGCGCCTCTTCGTGAACCATGGAAAACTCGCAACTGTCCACCGACTCTTCGCCTTTCCCTCTCGATTTGGAACTGCTGTCGCATGCTCTTCCTCTCCCTCCTCCATTTTCCTTCGGCCCTTCACCCTTTCTTCTGCCATTGTTCGATCGTATTCTCCATGGAGGGAACAGGCCGGAAATGACCCCGTTATTCTTGCCCAGATCTGAAAGATGACATGGTGGAGGAACTCATTGATCGGTGCGACGTCATCACCTCGGCTAGCATGGCAGGTTCGTTCAAGCCCATTCTCGACTCAACTAATAACATCATTGCAGGGAACCCAAGAGTCAAGAGCGGTTTGATCTCCCCTATCTTCTTCGCCGTGACCCTGATGACTGGCACCGGCACGATGGAGGCCTCGCCCTATGCAAGTTGATGCCGCTTGATAATGATACATATGATGTTAAGATGCCATCGCTTGAGGGCAAGGCTTGGGCGGGCACAAATGGAGATTGGGTTGTTTACATTGGGTCCAACTGCGAGTGGGAACTTGTGAATGTGTACACTCGTGACCGGGTTCCACTTCCAAAAATCTCAGTAGACTGCCCAGAGGTTGAGCACACCGGTATTGTACGCACGTTCAAATACGATCATGGTGATTGTCTTCTACGTAAGATAGCAATTTGTCGAGTTCCCAACCGCTCTTGGAATTACGACAACTATGAAGTTGTTGCTATCTTCGACAAGCTTGTTGCCGTCCTTAGTGGTTTGACTCGATGGATATTGCTCAAAAATCAATTTCTGTACATGGATGAGTACTATGATGCAATTCAATACGAGGGCCTTGTGTTTGCTGCCACCACTTGTGGCACTGTTTTTGCATGGTATCCTTGTTGTTTCGGTACGTTTGTCTTCCACCGTAATTATAATTGTTTCATCCACATGCATGCGGGTTAGCAAGTTTCCCTTTACTAATTAACCTTCTTCTTGTGTTTCAAGGTCATGTGAACATCCCACCACCTATACTTGAAAAAATTTATAACCAAGGGGGAGATGACGATGGTGATGATCACGAGCATGAGGACGAGCAGCGCCCATATACTCTGTGGTGCCTGGCAACTAATTCCGATGGATCACTACTACCTCTTGAGCACTGCTTTGGATTTCCCTGAAGAGGAGAGGATGATGAAGCAAAGTAGCATAAGTATTTCCCTCAGTTTTTGAGAACCAAGGTATCAATCCAGTAGGAGGCTACACGCAAGTCCCTCGTACCTGCACAAAACGATAGCTCCTCGCAACCAACGCGATTAGGGGTTGTCAATCCCTTCACGGTCACTTACGAGAGTGAGATCTGATAGAGATGATAGATAATATTTTTGGTATTTTTGATATAGAGATGCAAAGTAAAAAGTTAAAGGCAAAGTAAAAAGTAAAGCAAGATTAAAGTGATGGAGATTGATATGATGAGAATAGACCCGGGGGCCATAGGTTTCACTAGTGGCTTCTCTCAAGAGCATAAGTATTCTATGGTGGGTGAACAAATTACTGTTGAGCAATTGACAGAATTGAGCATAGTTATGAGAATATCTAGGTATGATCATGTATATAGCCATCACGTCCGAGACAAGTAGACCGACTCCTGCCTACATCTACTACTATTACTCCACTCATCGACCGCTGTCCAGTATGCATCTAGAGCATTAAGTTAAAAACAGAGTAATGCTTTAAGCAAGATGACATGATGTAGAGGGATAAATTCATGCAATATGATATAAACCCCATCTTGTTATCCTCGATGGCAACGATGCAATACGTGCCTTGCTGCCCCTTCTATCACTGGGAAAGGACACCGCAAGATCGAACCCAAAGCTAAGCACTTCTCCCATTACAAGGAAAACCAATCTAGTAGGCCAAACCAAACTGATAATTCGAAGAGACTTGCAAAGATAACCAATCATACATAAAAGAATTCAGAGAAGATTCAAATATTATTCATAGATAGACTTGATCATAAACCCTCAATTCATCGATCTCAACAAACACACCGCAAAAAGAAGATTACATCGAATAGATCTACACGAGAGAGGGGGAGAACATTGTATTGAGATCCAAAAAGAGAGAAGAAGCCATCTACCTAATAACTATGGACCCGAAGGTCTCAGGTAAACTACTCACACTTCATCGGAGGGGCTATGATGATGTAGAAGCCCTTCGTGATGACGGCCCTCTCCGGCGAAGCTCCAGAACAGGCCCCAAGATGGGATCTCGTGGATATAGAAAGTTGAGGCGCTGGAATTAGGTTTTTGGCTCCATATCTGATCATTTGGGGGTACGTAGGTATATATAGGAGGAAGGAGTACGTTGATGGAGCAACAGGGGGCCCACAAGGCAGGGGGCACGCCCTAGGGGGGGCGCCCCCCACCCGCGTGACTGCCTCTTTTACTTCTTCGAGTAGGGTCCAAGTCTCCTGGATCACGTTCGGTGAGAAAATCACGTTCCCGAAGGTTTCATTCCGTTTGGACTCTGTTTGATATTCCGTTTTTTTCGAAACACTGAAATAGGCAAAAAAACAGAAATTCTGGGTTGGGCCTCTAGTTAATAGGTTAGTCCCAAAAATAATATAAAAGTGGAAAATAAAGCCCAATATAGTCCAAAACAGTAGATAATATAGCATGGAGCAATCAAACATTATAGATATGTTGGAGACGTATCAATCACCTCTTTTTGTGAGTATACAGCCCATTGATGATGTTACTGCTAAGGAAGCACGTGTCTCCCATGGTCGCACTCTCCAGACCTATTCCAACACCCGTTGCATGGTATTCGGGATGGATACTAGTGTGCTAGAGCCAACTCCTTCTCCCTGGTACAGAATTGATAGTCTTGGAGAAAACTCGCTCTTCCTTGGACAAAACTATCTGATGATGGTGAAAGGCGATGCAACTGCTATTGACACAACGTTACTAGTACCATTTATGAGAAGCAACTGTGTCTATACGTCGGACATTTGGGTGGTTCCCTGCCCTGGTACTGATATAGTAGGCCGCTTCAGCCTGGATGATCAGTCCTGCGTTGGTCTCCAGATCGACAATGGATGGCCCGTCCTAGAGAATCACTTGTAGTTCAAAGCAAGCGTTTCCAACGCCGAGGAATGGTTGAGTTGAAGTTCATTTCATTGCTTGTTATTTGTTGTGCGGTGAAAACTTTAGTATTTATAATGTATCCTCGTTGTCGATGTGGGTTGATGACCTGTTGTATGTAATAAAATGATATGCCTGTGATAAACTTACTAAATTTATGAATGGCTTTCGAGTCGCTTCTCTGAGTGAGTGGTGCGACGAGGCAAAAAAGTATTTTCCGAATACATAATTGTACGTGCATTGCAACAGGTTATCGGATGAGGCCAATCAACAATAGTAGTACACTATTTGTACTAGCTTCACATGCTTCGCGCGTCGGGCGGGTGTTTTTACTGTAGCCATATGTTAATGTGTTCGCTGTACGTAACCAGCACCTCGAATCCTCGATACTAGTACTATATAGTAGGAGTAAGTAGTAGGTGTAGTAGGGTGGCATGGGTCAGAACAAGCATTCACGTCCAGGAGTGCGGCACACGCCACCACCACGACATCCATCTAACACCATATTATTTCTTGGAGTCCATGCTAGAGCAATCTCTTCAACCTCGTCGTTTCTCTAACTTCAGCCATCGCGTGGCGGGCGAGGTGGGGGTTTGCTGATAGTCGGTTTCCTTAACTGCGGTCCCACTTGTAAGGCTAACTCCAATGCAAGACCCCAAATGGACCTCCGTTTTGCACGAACTCCAATGATAATTTTGACTCTAAAAGCAAGACCAAAGAAAACAAGAACCACAAGAATACATATTACCACTCCTGTAAGTTGGATTAATGCCATCTCGATGCATTCATTGTTGATCTGCGGAGGCTCGATCTTGCGTGCTTCTTTCTTCTTCGAGTGTAAAGAAGTAGACGTTGCTTCCTCGCATCTAGTCTCATGTCTAGCCTCTATTCTAGTAGGAGTATCAACAAGTGCACTAATCTCATCTCTAGCCTCTGTGCTACTAGCTAAAAGTGATAGAACATCTACTAAATTGCGCTGTATCAATATATGGACGTACTCTTCTTCCCAATACAAAAGCTTGCATCCATTCTACTCCCTCCGTTGCACAATACATGCCTTCTATTTGTCAAAATATATTTGTATCTAGACATGTCTTAGTATATAGGTACATCCATTTTTGGACAAATGGAAGTCAAGTATTTTGGAACGGAGGGAGTACACAATAAAATTTTTAAGTTAGCACAACTAGTCTAATCCGAGAGCAGAACCGAAGATTTGGTCGGGTTCTTCCTCCTTTTGCCGACACGTGGGACATCCAGCATCCAGGTCATGTCATGAAAGAAAATAGAGTGGTAGTTGAAGCCACGAGATGTGCATCTTGGGCTAAACTGTAAATAGAATCTTACTACTCTTGAGTAACTCCAAAAGCGGCCACCAAAGATCTTTATTGGATTTGTTTTTCATCACCAGCACGTCGAGGTGAAAGATGTGCAGGTTTAGTGGGTCCTCTTGCGTTTTCACTGACATGTGGGGCCGCATGTGAGCAAACAGACGATGGGCTCCGCGCGTCCGTTGGCTGGCTGAGAAGAGAGATAGAGGAGGGCTGAGCACAGACTGCAAGAATTTTTTCTACGTACCTCGATATAGGCTCGATATAGTGGGGTGGCATGGGCCGTAACTAGCATTCACATCTAGCAGTACGGCACACGCCACCCACACGAGTCCCATTCGACACCAATTTTCTTGGAGTCCGTGCTACAACCATCTCTTCTCCCTCCTGTTTTCTCAGCCATCGCGCGGTGGGCGGGGTGGGGTTTGCCGATAGTCGGTTTGCTCAACTACGGGCCCACTTGTAAGTGAAAATGCAACACCCCACGCATTCCCGCTTGAGCGGCGTGCCGGACCAACCGTGTGGGGGTGCGACAAGAACACGGCAGGCTTTTCCTTTTGAACTCGTAACTTGTAAAATTTGGTTCTGCTCCATGGTGCGACCAATAGCTAGAAAATAACGATTTTGCCTAGAGTAATGAGAAGTTTGGTTCTGGCGTGGTTCATGCATGGAGTACGTACGAAAATTATGAAGTTGATGCGAAATGTAAGATAATTACTGTAGTATCATATACTACTACATGGATTTGACGGAAAGATAAAAATACATACGGATCCATCAACGACATCCTCACGCCCTAGTGCGCCGGGTCACCAACCAACATGTGAGGAGCAGCGGCATTGGCGGCGAGCTCAACGTGCTTCTGAACAGTGTCGTCCAAGGTTGCCCTGCGGTCCAAGAAGTCCAGCGTCCTACCGCCCTCCTCTTGCATGTAGTAGTCCTTGTGGACGATTTGCACGTAGACGTGGGTGATTATGTCGATGGTGTCTTGCTGCGCCTAGCACTGCGCGGCGAGCACGACCTCGAGGTGGACATTCTCCGGCGCGACGGCGGGCAGTCGCACGGGCCACCAGTGTGTCAAAGAGGTTGTCACCGTAGTGGCCGTTGTGGGTGGCGGGCATCGCAGAGCCTGGGCGCGTCGGCTGGAGGCTTATGTCAAAGTCGCCCGCAAGCTTCTTGACGACGGTGAACTTGTCGAGGAAACCGACGAGGACCTCGTCGAACAAGGAGACGAAGCTGTCGTCCAAGCGGCCCCTCGCCCTGGCGGCCTCAAGCAATACTACCTGGAGAAGTTCCTCGGTGCCGGGCCGCAGGCCGGCGTCGTGGACCATCTGGCACAGCCGGCTGATGCTCGCGCTCATCGCCTCCATGGGTCTAGCTTAGCTTCTAGTCAACTGATCTTGCGATTCGGGTGATCACTCTTGCCCTTGGTTAGCGTGCATAGGTGCGTAGGATTTTGTACTACTCCTCGGCCCTCTACTGCACCTGCCTTTGGCTGTATGATAGGTGGGCCAGTCACCCCTTGGGCCCACGTGTCATTCACCCAAAGGCAGTTGCCGTAAGTCAATGAAGCTGCATCCCCCTCCGTGCCGGTGCAATATAGTCATCTCACCGGACCTCTAGTTGGGGCCAAACGAGAGAAGTTTGATGCTTACTGGTTTATTGGTCCCCTTTGCATTTTGCGCCAAGTTTTGACCTTTGATTTAACTAATAAAATGTTAATGCATGTAAACAAAAATGTTGTGTAAGTCACCTTACGAAAACCAAATAATCCCAAAATACTTAGGCACGGTGCATTAACTCCCTCCTTGTTTCTTATTTCGTGACATATCAACCAATGAGAGATGTGGGTCGTGCATGCTTTCAATGACTTGAGACTACCAAACATGACATGCAGTGTTTAGTTCATTGCATGTAATCCTATTAGTACTCTAGTTAGCAAAAAAAACATTAAGTTCTCTTGCCGATAGGAATAAAACACCATGTATTTATTTACAGAGGGAGTAGTACATTTTTTGTGACATGCATTACTAGATATTGCTAGTCAAATACTAAAATCCAGATGGATGTGGTAGTACTCCTAAATCTAGACGGTGGTGCTACTAGTACTAGTAGTAGTACTACCAATGTAGTAGTAGGAGTACTAGCACTATACTACCCGTTGGTCAAATTATTACATGCTACTCCTCACAGTGAAGTGACAAGACCCTGCGCCAGAGATGACACTTGAGTATAGGCGCCATGTTCGGCATACCATAGTCAGCCTCACTGTCTGCAGTCACTATCATCATGGCTGTAGAGCTAGCCTGCTTACAACTAGCCCTGTTCGACATAATTTCCCGTGCGTAGATGCCCGTGCATTGCACGGAACACCAAGATTGGGGGTGGACAGCTCCGGTAATGGCCATCACGCCAGATTTTTCCACGGCCTTCTAGATGTGGTGGGGAGGAGATAGGGCTGATTGTGAGAGACAAGGAGTTGTTTGTAAATAGGGAACAAGTGCGGGCATCTTTTTGCAAAAATGGAGAAGCTTGGTTTGTATGCGTCAGATCTAGATCCGAGGGCTATTGGTGAAAGATGGGAGGCACAACATCATCACCAACTCAGGACCTGTTTGATTCACAGGATTTTGAAAACACAGGAATAGGACACGGCAATATTACAAGTTTCAAACTAATATTAAAAATGTTAGGAGTAATGCTTCACCTACGAAGAGGGAATTACTAGGAAGTTTACGTAAGAACTTTCATTACTTTAGGTGGACGCAGCATTATCGTACAAACTAAAATCCACCGCCCTGACAAGTCACTAATGGGCAAATAAGTTTACGAGTCTCTGGCCACTTGATGTTTCAAAAACAAATTCAGCTTCTGCAGAGACTTTGTCATTTAGGCTTAGACGCTTGTGGTCATCAGCACGCCATTCATTGTTGCGCCAGAGAACGCCAAACCTCATTACCTTGAGCACACTTGCCTCTAGAACAAAGAACCTGGCCAATTTAATCTCAGATGTGCTGCCTCGGTAGTCGATCAAATCAATTTCTGTAAGATGGAGATCAAGGCATTCGATGAGATTGTTATAGTGCAACACATTTTTCACTTTCGGGTCTTTTTTTATCTGCAAAAGAAGAGAACATATTAGAGCAGCTGGCTGCATAAGATTGCCGTGTCATCAAGAGATACCAATATCATTCGCTCATACGATAGGGTTAGCTAGCTAGTGATATTTTTTCACTCTCTCTCTCTCTCTCTCTCTCTCTCTCTCTTTGTTTCCTCTCATTTAACTAGGAGCACGTGAAGAGCTTGGGCATTTGTTGCCTTCCACTATGTGGCCGATGCCATATTTCGCAAAAGTATGCCACATAATATGCATCGATGTCAAATCAAAAGATTTTGGCACCGCTCTCGCGATGTGAGAGAGTTGGCACCGCTGTGCACACAAACCCGCATGTATAAACAAATCAATCAAACCAACTAAACCAGCCTCTCACTCTCCCAAACAAGTGTTTTTTTATTGCCTCAGTCCTCTCTCTCTCCCACGCAGTGTTTTTTCATTGCGTGAGTTAATTTGGCACCGGAGCAAAGTAGGTGATCCAGATTGGGACACCAGGTGAGCAATGGAGGGGCATCGATGCCAAATGCATCACGAGTGAATTTGGCACATGTTTTGGCCTACATAGCCCACTTTTGTACTCCCTCCGTCCCAAAATTCTTGTCTTAAATTTGTCTAAATACGGATGTATCTAGTTACATTTTAGTGTTAGATACATCTGTATCTAAACAAATGTAAGACAAGAATTTTGGGATGGAGGGAATACTACCTCGTATTTAGTATAAAATTTTGACCATAGATTTACCTAAGAAAATGCCAATGCATGTCACTAAAAACTACACCATTTGAAATTATGATCAACTACAAATCCAACGATATAGTTCTTAGTGACATGCATTAACATTTTGTCAGTTAAATCTATGGTCAAATTTTGATACTACAAAATTGGAAGAGTAAACCAGGATGGAGGTAGTACTTGCTCTTAGGGTAACCATAGAGTTACTGGAGTAGTCTAAGTTACTTTCCACTATGACTAGCCTAGGCTATTGTAGTAGTACAACATAAAAACGATGCAGGTGATCACGTGAGGAAAAATACTAAAAACATTTCTTTTGGTGCAGTGCGTAGATGCAGTTTTGAACACTACACTTGTCATCGTAATTTGGGAAAATTACGAAAAAATCGAGCTACGTTGTGATTACCATTTACTTATATGAAAGAAGTTTCACCTCGATGAGTAGCTTCTCCGTGCACGGAAAGCATGTAAGGAATCCAACAACTTGATCCAGCTTGGGGCCAATGGATTTTAGTGCTAAGATCTTCACTGTGCGCATGGACTGGGTCAAGCTTGTGGGAATCATTTTCTGGAAGACGGTCGTAAATACATCAAGAAGAAATTTAAAAATGTGAATTTCAAGAAGACGGAGAAGAAGATGAGTGATGTACCTGAACGATTACGGATCGAAATAAAGAGTTCGGAGAATTTGGCAGATGAGTACACCAACACTGTCAATTTCGGCGCGTCAATGACCCTGATTTCTATTGGACCTTCTAGATACGATACAAGCAATCTCTCAAGGAAAGGCGCATTCTCAATGACCATAATGTGGAGCAGCTGGAGTGATCTCTTCCCAATTGATGTCTTGTTGCGGGGCCAGCAAGACACATAAATCCATCAGAGATTCGTCGAGGCGATGTGGAGGCTAATGAACCCGTGGATCTGCTCAAGACGAAGGTACTCGAGCACAATACAGCTGTGGAGCAGGTGCTCCATAGCCTTCTTCGAGATGACAACGTCGAAGAGGTCGAGCTGCTTGAGTTGAGGGAGAAGAAGAGCGGGCGCGGCATTAATCTGGGGAGATAGTAGGAGCTGAAGCTGGCGCGGGGCAGCGTTGGTGTGAGGCGGAGCGCGGACGGCGGCAGAGAGCGACATTGTCCAGCTTCAAAGCTGAGCTCCTCGAGATGATCTAGGGCGGGGGATAAGAACCACTCGTCGAACTTGCGTTGGACCTTGCAGTTGGTACTAAACATGCAGATGTCAAGACGTTTGGTTGGCCCAGGGTGGGATGAAAGGATCATGGAGACTACGGCCATGCGTTTGCAATCCCCGTCGCGGAGGCAGCTGTCGACGGTGAGGTTGAGGGGGACACAGCGCCAGAGGGGGCGCCACCGCCGGGAGAGCAGGGCAGTCCACACGGCAGATTTGGTGGGGAGGAGGCCGATGATGATGAGCAACATGTCGTCGGAGAGGCTGCTGATGAAGTCCAGGCTCGCCGGATGCGGTTTTGGCTTGAGCCGCCTCCGCTTGTTGGCTGCCTCGCCGTCCATCTCAACCGGCGGCGACGCCGGTGTACACGTGTGCTGGTGTGTGTTATGTGCTGGGTGTGCGCGAGTGCGTCCTTCTGTGCATGCCGCCGCACAGAGGTGAATTGTGCGCGAGTGCGTCCTTCGCGCGCAAGAAGTTTGTCCTCAATGTGCCCTCAATTTACTAGCATGTGGGGTGCTACCCCGAGTGGTTTCAACTTTGTTTACTTCACCGCGTGTCAGATGGGCCCCTAGTTTACTTATTTTCACCCACTGCCACATGGGCCAGCACACGAAGATACAGAACATGAGCTGACAAGGCAGGATGTGGATTGGTTGATCGGTCAACTAAACAATATACGGAGCTATACGCTAACACAGTGAGCGTATAATCCATCGGTATAGAGAGTTTGAGTGAGAGGGGAGGCCCGTGAGAGATAGCAGAGAGAGAGAGAGAGAAAGAGCTACTCCCTCCGTTCGATAATGTAGTTCCAACATTTTTTAAGTCAAACTTTTGAAACTTTGACCAAGTTTATAAAGAAATTACTTATATCTACAATACCAAAGATAAATGATAGTATGAAGTAAGTACATGTTGTGATGAATCTAATGATCGTTCTAGATATAAATGTTTTTCTCCACATATACCTGGTCAAACTTTTCTGAGGTTTGACTTTTCAAAACATCCATATGCTTATGGACGTGACAGAGTCCCTAACTAGAGAGAGAGAGAGTGAAAAAAGTGTGTGTGCATGTGTGAAAGAGACATGGACAACACACGATAAAAGTAGAGAAAAAGCGTGCGTGTCTTATGCAAATATATCACACATGCATCTTCGACAACGGAGGCAAGGTGAGGAGATAGTGTGTGGTTGTTTGGGACCGAGAGAGCAAGACCCCTAGCACGTGGCCTAGAGGGGTCTGACAAACAAGGGAGAGAGCTCGAGAGAGATGTACGGAGAAAATGCAGACATGGGGAGGAGAGAGTGTATGTTTGTCATAGAGAGATCCCCTGGAGATCGTGATGGGACTACATGGGTGGGAGATCGAGTGACAAGGTGTGTGCGTGATAGAAGATGCCCCGAGAGATATCGAGATCGTGATGGGACTACATGGGTGGGAGATCGAGTGACAAGGTGTGTTCAGCCAGGCTAATTAAAGGGGGGAGTGCTTGCGCCTATGATGCTTTGCCTGGCCCAGGCATGAACCAAACGCTTCAGCACTACACAAGCCTGGCCAGGCAGAAATATTTTACATCTCACGTCCACACCAGGCAGTACCGGCCATCAAGGCATGAGGGTCAGGTCACGAACCAAACTAACCAATAAAGTTTGAGAGAGATTGAGGAGCCCCGATAAGGCTGAGTGGTGCGTCAGATAGCTGAGAGGGGGAAAGAGATATTCCATCTGCTCGATAATGCAGTGCATGTAAATTCTTTAGAAGTCAAACTTTGGAAACTTTGATCAGGTTTACGCAAATGTTATTTATATCTACAATACCAAAGATACATCATACAAAACTACATCTCATGGTGAATCTAATGGTATATGTTTGCCGTACTAGATGTAATTATTTTTCTCCATGTACATGGTCAAACTTTGTGATGTTTGACTTTTCAATAAATCTCTATGCTATGGACCAAGGATAGTGCCTCAGTCGAGACAGATCAAGTGCGTGTGAAGGAGAATGAGTAAGTGTGCAAAAAGAGTATGTGTGTGAAAGAGAAAGTGACAACAAACGATAAATTAGAGAGAGTGTGTGTTTTTTCGTTTCTTATGCGAACATATCACGCATGCATCTCTGAGATGGAAAAGCGAGGCGAGGAGATACACGAAAATAGCTAGTGTGTGATTGTTTGCAACGGAGAGAGACACCCCTATAGCACATGTCCAATAGAGGTCTGGCCAACAAGGAACAAATGTCGAGAGGGACACATGGATGGCATGGACGCATGGGGAGGGAGAGAGGGTGTGTTTGTGATAGAGAGATCCCATTGAGATCGTGAGGGGACTATATGGGTGGGAGATCGAGGGAGTGCGTGCGCGATAGAAAGATGCCCCGAGAGAAATCGAGATAGACCATGCACATGTTTGTGATGGAGACTAAGATTAGCTAGTCATATACATATAGGGGGGACTGCGTGTGCCTACAATTGAGTGAGAGACCATCATACTTGGCTAGCTGGGCATGAGATTGTGTGTGTGTGCGTGTGAGATGGAGAGAGAACGAGGGGGAGAGATAGAGTTTTAGATGGGCCTATCGAGTGCGAGTGAGATATGCATGTGTATGTGTGACCCAGGTGGATGGAGAGTTTGAGAGAGGGGGGAAGAGCTCCGAGACGACATAGTGGTGCGTGAGAGAGTTACGGGCAAAGAGCCAAGGAATTTGTGTGTGTACGATGAGTGCACCCAAGATATCTTGCTTGGACTAGCTAGAGTATCATACATAGTGTGCGAGAGAGACCTATAGATGGTGCATATATGCACACAAACTAGAAAGACCCCCCCACACACACACAAAGAGAGAGAGAGAGAGAGAGAGAGAGAGAGAGAGAGATGGAGAGAAAGGGAGAGGGACCAACAAGGTTTTTGTGTCGGATGCGTGCGACAGAATTGAAGATTGTCGGCGAGAGAGAGAGAGAGAGAGAGAGAGAACAGGAGTCCGGGAGAGGGGGAGGTCGCGTTTTATGCATCAAAGACTGATATAAACCATGTTTCGATATAAACTTGCATTCAAATATTTAAATTGGAGAACATGTTGTCTGCAATCCACACATGAACGGATATATGCGCATATCAAACAAGTTCATTAATTTGACTTTCAACATGTTCATGGAGTACTATAATACTATACAACATGCTTCTCGATTGAGGTGTTCGATTTTGGATTTAGTTCACTATTTTGACCTACTGAACGAGCTATTTCATTGAATCGAGATATTTCATTTTTGGTTTGATTCGCATTTTTGAGTGGGTCAACTATTTGTCATATAGTAAATCGCTAGCAACGAGCATGTAAAAACACATTACTCCCGAGCATCATCTCTCCATCTAAAAAAGAAGTGGCAAGCTAATATTTCAAAATTTGATCTGAATCGACTTGGTAAGGTAGACATGGATGCTCATTCTCCCAAAATTTGAATGAACCGTTAAACATCCTCTTTGCTTGGTGGAATTCGCCCGAGGAAATAAATGGGAGACGTGAAATTACCGTCCTATGTGGGACTCACATCAATTGGCCCATTGTACATCGAGGGTAGGTTCATAACTTCATCCAAGTGCGCCTTCTCCTCGGCCGAAATGACATGTGCCGAATAATTCATAAACCATGGTCGGCAAAACACGCTCTCCTCGCCCGAAATAGCTCGCGCCCACTATTCCAAAACACGCACTCCTCGCCCGAAATCGCTCGCGCCCACTATAGTTCAAAACACGCCCTCCTCGCCCGAAATCGCTCCCGTCCACTATTTGGGGAGAAGCAAAGTTACTTTACTATCCCCGACCCACAGTACACAGACCCAAGCCGAGAAGCCTATAGGGAAAGGGTAGAACTGTAACTCCCCCTCACATTTCAGACAAATGCGTCTGTAAGACATGGTTCCACTCCCCTCCCAATTCCCCCCGCCCGCCCCCATTCATACCTCGTGGGCGCAAAATCACCTTTGATACATCCATTTTGCATCATGCTTTTATATCGATATTTATTGCATTATGGACTGTTATTTCACTTTATGTCACAATACTTATGGCTATTCTCTCTTATTTTACAAGGTTTACATAAGGAGGGAGAATGCCGGCAGCTGGAATTCTGGGCTGGAAAAGGAGAAAATATTAGAGACCTATTCTGCGCAACTCCAAAAGTCCTGAAACTCCACGGAACATCTTAAAATAAATAAAGAAAAATCCTCGCCAAAGATGAAGGCCAGGGGCCCACACCATGCTCACGAGGGTGGGGGGCGCCCCCCCTAGGGCGCGCCCCCTACCTCGTGGGCCCCCTGGTGGCTCTCCAACGTCCATCTTCTCCTATATGAAGTCTTTCGATGAGAAAAAAATCAGAGGGAACTTTTCGGGACGAGACTCCGCCGCCACGAGGCGGAACCTTGGCGGAACCAATCTAGAGCTCCGACAGAGCTGTTCTGCCGGGGATACTTCCCTCTGGGAGGGGGAAATCATCACCATGGTCATCACCAATGCTCCTCTCATCGGGAGAGGGCAATCTCCATCAACATCTTCACCAGCACCATCTCATCTCCAAACCCTAGTTCATCTCTTGTATCCAATTCTTGTCTCAAAGTCCGGGATTGGTGCTAGTAGGTTGCTAGTAGTGTCCTTGTAGTTGATGCTAGTTGGTTTATTTGGTGGAAGATCATATGTTCAGATCCTATATGCATATTATTACCCCTCTGATTATGAACATGAATATGTTGTGTGAGTAATTATGTTTGTTCCTGAGGACAAGGGAGAAGTCTTGCTATTAGTAGTCATGTGAAATTGGTATTCGTTTGATATTTTGATAAGATGTATGTTGTCTAGCCTCTAGTGGTGTTATGTGAACGTCGACTACATTACACTTCACCATTATTTGGGCCTAGAGGAAGGCATTGGGAAGTAATAAGTAGATGATGGGTTGCTAGAGTAACAGAAGCTTAAACCCTAGTTTATGCGTTGCTTTGTAAGGGGCTGATTTGGATCCACATGTTTCATGCTATGGTTAGGTTTACCTTAATACTTTTGTTGTAGTTGCGGATGCTTGCAATAGAGGTTAATCATAAGTGGGATGCTTGTTCAAGTAAGAATAGCACCCAAGCACCGGTCCACCCACATATCAAATTATCAAAGTATCGAACGCGAATCATATGAACATGATGAAAACTAGCTTGACGATATTCCCATGTGTCCTCGGGAGCGCTTTTCCTATTATAAGAGTTTGTTCCGGCTTGTCCTTTGCTACAAAAAGGATTGGGCCACCTTGCTGCATTTTATTTACTTTTGTTACTTGTTGCTCGTTACAATTTATCTTATCACAAAACTATCTCTTACCACTTATTTCAGTACTTGCAGAGAATACCTTGCTGAAAACTGCTTATCATTTCCTTCTACTCCTCGTTGGGTTCGACACTCTTACTTATCGAAAGGACTACGATAGATCCCCTATACTTGTGGGTCATCAAGACTCTTTTCTGGCGCCGTTGCCGGGGAGTGTAGCTCCTTTGGTAGGTGGAATTTGGTACGGAAAAAATTATATAGTGTGCTAAAATTTACTGTCACTTGTTACTATGGAAAGTAATTCTCTGAGGGGCTTGTTCGGGGTATCTTCACCCCGTCCAGTAGAGCAAAGAGTTGCTCCTCAACCTACTGAACCTATTGAAAATGAAACTCCTTTTGAATTTCCTTCGGGTATGATGGAAAAACTGCTAGCTAACCCTTTTACAGGAGATGGAACAAAGCATCCTGATGAGCACTTAATATATGTGGATGAAGTTTGTGGATTATTTAAGCTTTTAGGTATTCCCGACGATGTTTCTAAGAAGAAGGTCTTCCTTTTATCTTTGAAGGGATACGCATTGATATGGTATAGGCTATGTGATGATATGAGATCTTGGGACTATAAAAGATTGAAGTTGGAATTTCATCAAAAGTATTACCCTATGCATCTTGTTCATCGTGATCGCAAAATTATATATAATTTCTGGCCTCGCGAAGGAGAAAGCATCACTCAAGCTTGGGGGAGGCCTAAATCAATGTTATATTCATGCCCCAGTCATGAGCTCTCGAGAGAAATAATTATGCAAAGTTTTTATGCTCGGCTTTCTCATAATAATCAAACCATGCTCGATACTTCTTGTGCTGGCTCTTTTATGATGAAGACTATTGAATTTAGATGGAATTTATTGGATAGAATTAAACGCAACTCTGAAGATTGGGACCTCGACGAAGGTAAGGAGTCATGTATGACACCTAAGTTTGATTGTGTTAAATCTTTTATGGACACCAATATTTTACGTAAGTTTGGCACTAAATATGGACTGAACTCTGAGATAGTAGCTTCTTTTTGTGAATCTTTTGCTACTTATGTTGATCTCCCTAAGGAGAAGTGGTTTAAATATCATCCTCCCATAGAAGTAAAAGTAGTTGCACCTATTAAAGTTGAAGAAAAGACGGTCACTTATAATGATCCTATTGTTCCTACTTCTTATCTTGAGAAACCACCTTTCCCTGTTAGAATAAAGGATCATGCTAAAGCTTCAACTGTTGTTCGTAAAAGCAATATTAGAACTTATACACCTCTTGAGCAAGTTAAAGTACCACCTAATATTGCTATTGTTAAAGATCTCTTGTCTGATAATATTGATGGGCATGTTATTCAGTTCGAAGGTGAAACTGCTAGAATTGCTAAACCTTGTGATAAAGATAAACATAGACCTGTGGTAGGCGTGCCTATTATTTCTGTTAAAATAGGAGATCATTGTTATCATGGCTTATGTGATATGGGTGCTAGTGCTAGTGTTATACCTTATGACTTGTATAAAGAAATCAAGCATGAAATTGCACCTGTTGAGTTAGAAGGTATTGATGTCACAATTAAACTTGCCAATAGAGATACTATTTCAGCGATGGGAATTGTTAGATATGTTGAAGTCTTGTGTGGGAAAACTAAATATCCTGCTGATTTTCTTGTTCTTACTTCTCTGCAAGATAGCTTTTGTCCCATTATATTTGGTAGACCCTTCTTGAACACTGTTAATGCTAGGATAGATTGCAAAAAGAATGTTCTTACTATTGGCTTGGATGATATGGTTCATGAGTTTAATTTCTCTAAATTTAGTAAACAACTTCTTTCTTCACGCGCGGGTGCCAGGCGCGGTGGATCACGCCGCGGAGGTGCGCGCCTTGGTGCCAAGGCACTGTCTTTGGGTTGAGGTGGTGGAGTTATGCCACGAGCCCCGTCGCCCGCGGCTGGTTGAGGGGGAGGCAGAGAGTGGGACGGCGCCGGAGAGCCCATGCGGCGCGGACGAGCTCGGCGATGCGGTCAAGCCACTCCTCATAGAGGTCGTCGATGGGGCAGTAACGCAGGAGCTCGTTCACCGTGATGACCGTGGCCCGTGCCTCCATGGGAGCGCGGTGCGCGTGAGACGAAGAACCGGCAGGGGTAAGTGATGGGGTAGCGGTGCGGCCGTCTTGCCGCACCGAAGGATGCAGCGAGGACGCCTGCTGCTCGTTCCCCGCCGGGATACAGAGAACGACGAGGTTGCCCGCCTACGGGAGCCGTCTGAGTGACGCGGGTGGAGAGGGCAGCCCGATGCTCAGCTCGAGCACGGCGAGCGTCCGCCATGGAAACGACGGAGCGATGGAGCAACGAACTGATGGAAGGGAAACTATGGCGCACCCCTACATGGCGTGCCAAATGTTGGATGTGGGGTTCCGGCAAACCCTTAAGGTTCGAACACTGGGGTGCGCGCAAAGCCTCGCCCTCCTACCGATCTACGCTCTAGCTCGCCAAGATCTCGCGGACGAACTCGACGAACTCGCAACATAGAAATACACGAGGTTTATACTGGTTCGAGCCATCGTTGTGGTGTAATACCCTACTCCAGTGTGGTGGTGGTGGATTGCGTCTTGGGCTGATGATGAACAGTACAAGGGAAGAACAGCCTCCTAAGGTTGGGGTGTTCTTGTGCTTGTGTAGTTGAGGATGATCTGAACCAGTTCGGGATCAGTTGCCTCCTACTATGGTGGCTAGTCCTATTTATAGAGGCCTTGGTCCTCTTCCCAAATATCGAGCGGGAAGGGAGCCAAAAACGGTGGGCAAATTTGAAGGGGGCCAGCTAGTACAAGCTATCCAGACAAAAGCGGTCTTCGCCTGCAAAAAGCTCTGGGGTGACACCGTCTTGGGCTCCACGATGACCTCCGCCTTGCCGTCCTCCTGGTCTTGGTCTCTTTGCACCAATATTGCAACCTTTGCCTGATGCCTCGGTACTCTTCGCCTGCGCTGGCTTCCTTAGCATGGAAGAGGAAATAGGGACACTGCGCGCACTAGCGCCCACCTGGCACCCGCCTAGTACCGTTCGTCATGGCTCATGTCACGAGAGCCTCGTGAGGTTTGCCTTGCCTTGATATCTCCGCTCCTCGTGAGCCTGCCTGGCTAGGCCACTCCAGAGGAGGTCTTGCATCGTTCGCCTCGCGAGGCTTGGACCCTCCCGAGGGTCTTGGGTGCCTTCTTGATGAAGATGGGCCGTACGGCCTGCTGCTTGGCCACGCCGTGGGCCGCAGGCAGGCAAGTCTGGGGACCCCCGTTCCCAGAACGTCGACAGTTTCTATGACTTTGCTATGCTTAATGCTTGTAACTAGGGCCCGAGTGCCATGATTTCAGATCTAAACCTATTATGTTTTCATGAATATATGTGAGTTCTTGATCCTATCTTGCAAGTCAATTGTCACCTACTATGTGTTATGATCCAGCAACCCCGAAGTGACAATAATCGGGACCACTCCTAGTGATGATCGTAGTTTGAGGAGTTCATGTATTCACTAAGTGTTAATGCTTTGGTCCGGTACTCTATTAAAAGGAGACCTTAATATCCCTTAGTTTCCAATAGGACCCCGCTGCCACGGGAGGGTAGGACAAAACATGTCATGCAAGTTCTTTTCCATAAGCACGTATAACTATATTCGGAATACATGCATACATTACATTGATGAACTGGAGCTAGTTCTGTGTCACCCTATGTTATAATTGTTGCATGAGTAATCGCATCCGACATAATTATCCATCATTGATCCATTGCCTACGAGCTTTTCACATATTAATCTTTGCTTAGTTACTTTTCCGTTGTCGCTGTTACGATTGCTACAAAAACTGCTACTGTTACTTTTGTAACTGTTATCGTTACTTCCAAACTACTTTGCCGCAGATATTAAGTCTTTCATATGTGGTTAAATTGAAAATTCAACTGCTAATACTTGAGAATATTCTTTGGCTCCCCTTGTGTCAAATCAATAAATTTGGGTTGAACACTCTACCCTCGAAAAATGTTGCGATCCCCTATACTTGTGGGTCATCAAGCCTCTTTGGCGCATCACGGTTTTCATGCTTTGCATTGAACTCATGTCTTTGGTATTTTCTAGTTCGCGGCTTGTCCTTGGCAAGGAAACGGCAGTGTGCAATGTAACAAATCTTGCTAAGTATTGCGTATAACAACGGATTCCTGTCACAGCGAACACATGCATTGTAACCATGTGTCGTTCACCCTGACATAGTGCCCAAAGCCGGATAATCATGCATGCACCAAATTACAATAGCATGCAGAAAGAAATCAGCTGGCGGGCTTCTATATAGGTCTCGAGTGAGAACACCCCTCCATAGTTGTTGAAGCTCCTCCAGAAGAGGCTCCATGAATAAATCAAAATCCTTTGCAGGACTTTTTGGACCTGGGATGAGCAAGGCCATCATGTAGTTTGATTCTTTCGTGGAGACATTTGGAGGTATGTTGTAAGGGATAACAAGCACTGGCCACATGCTATATGTGGCGCTCTGGTGGCCAAATGGGTTAAATCCATTTGAAGCTAAGCCAAGTCGAATGTTTCTCGGGTTATCAGCAAACTTTTTGTGTTTCTGATTGAAGCTTTTCCACTCACTACCATGAGATGAATGGCTCATTACATTCTAATCTTTGTACTCCTGGTTCCTAGAATGCCATAGTACATCCTCTCTTGTTTCAGCATCATGAAACATCCTCTGCAATCTTGGTATAATTAGAAAATGTCTCAGAACATTATGAGGAATCCTCTTCATAGCATCGCCATCTTTCCATCTTGATGATTTGCATTTTGGGCATTCACTTAAGTTGGCATAATCCTTCCGGAACAGAACACAATTATTCTTACAAACATGGATCATATCATATCCAATTCGAACTGCACGAAGGAAATTCTTCATTTTACTATAGGTGTGTGGCAGCTCAGACGCATCTGGGAAAGATTTGCGGAAAGCAGCCAACATCGCATCAAATGATTTGTTGGTCATACGCTCAGATGTCTTCACCTGAAGAAAGGTGACAATAGCTGAGAATACGGACAACTTATTTCCTGGGGTGGCAGCCATGTTGCATTGTTCCAACATGCGGGCCCACCGTTTTTCTTCTGCAGGTGAAAGTTCACGAAATGCACGAGCATTTCATAGCATTGTTTCAATGTTGGTCAAACTCACTGGCTCCGCCACCACCACCTCCTCCTCCTCTTCCACCTGAGCATCAGGCAGATCAAGATGGTGATATGCTGCTTCCACGTAGTCAATAACATTGACGTTCACAGCTTCACCATGATGAACCCACCTAGTATATGTGACTGACATCCCATACAAGTGTAGATGGTTTTGCATAGTTGACTGGGGTCTTGTAACTGAATTCATACAACTGCTACATGGGCAGAGCACATCTGATTTCGGACCACCGTACTCAGCTCTGATAAAGTTCATGAAGTTTTCAACCCCCTCGACATATGCAGCGGAGAATCTTCGAGCAGAAGTTATCCAAGTCCTATCCATCTATTAGACATACAAATTAGTTCTTCTACTAGATATTACAGGAAAAACATATATGCTTTTTTATGAAGTCCAGAAAAAATACCTAGGTTGATGTCTAAAGGTATGGCAAGATATTTGGACGAGCAGATCTAAGTAATGAAATATACATAAAGCTAATTCAACAAATAGATTTGAGAGCTAAATTATGGCAGGCTGTTTCAGCAGTCAGTGAGGCCGAGCACACAGCTATCGAACTATCAAAGGCCATCGCAGCAACAAAGATCGAGTATAAAACGGTGTAGAGCTATTTCACCTAATAGATTGGCTACTGGACCATGGCAATCTACGTCACAATAAATATATGGCAGGATATTTTAGCAACTAATCGGCCTTGGCATGCCTCTCAGCTAAGCAGATTGAGTGCAGAACAGGGCAAGGAAGCTTCTTAAGCAGAGCATATTGACTGTAAACTACTTCGACAAACAGTGAGATTAATTGCGTCTATCAGCTAACATTCAGCGCTACACCAACATGCGTGGGGCCTCCGTCTAGAATGTGCATACCATGGGAGAAGCTGACCGCCGCGTGTCTCCACACGAACGTCACCAGCGTTTTCAGCGCTGATCGCCGTGCGCCTCCGCAAGAACGTCACCAATGGTTGCGGCGTGGCTAGAGGACGGCAATCTACGAGAGCGAACTGTGGGAGCGAGAGGATCACCGTGCGTCCCCTCGACGAATAGCGTCGCCGACATATCGGCGCGGTGGGGAGGGCAGCTTTG